>NC_041393.1:154360302-154462196 GCF_002162155.2 Triticum dicoccoides | reverse complement strand
AGGGGCGGCGAGGGCGGGCACGGGATCGGGAGGCGGCGGTCCTGGGCGGGCTCGGGCGGCGGCGGTGAGGTCGAGAGCGGCGACGGTGAGGTCGAGAGCAGCGGTGGGCGACGGCAGTGAGGTTGAGGGCGGCCTCGGGCGGCGGCGGTGAGGGCAGGCTCGGGCTCGGGCGGCGGCTACAGAGGAGTTGGGGGAAAAGGGGGGCAAGGGGGGAAAGGAGGACTTAGCAAAATTTTGAGCCCGCGGGTGGTTAAGTCGAACTGGCAGTAGCGCTGTTTCGTAAACGCGCTATAGCTAAGTTAGCTATAGCGCGTTTTAGCAAAACACGCTACTGCTATAGGAAGCAGTTATTTATTTTGTTTATCCTTACATTTTCTTTTTTCATTTCTATGTTTCCTACTTCTTTCAATTTTATTTACTTTTCTATTTTTTTTCATTTATCTTTTCTTTCTTAGCAGTAGCGCTCTATGTAGGAAACGCGCTGCAACAACGACCATAGTGGTAGCGCGCTTTGCGCAGAATCCTTACTACTATTCCTAGCCTACCGCCGACACAGTGGGAATTATAGTGGTCGCCCTTTTTGCTGCACACGCGCTACTGCTATAGTTGTAGCTATAGCACGCTTTTCTGAAATGCGCTACTACAAAGTAGGAGTAGCATCCTATTTTAACCAGCGCTACTGCTATACCTCTGTGTATAGGCTTTTCCCTAGTAGTGTTCCCCTCCGGCAGAGTACCGAAAAAGGCCTCTAGATTGGATCATGAAGAAACAGAGGTGTGCGGTGGCAGAAAAATTTGGGTTTACAAATCACGAAGGGTTTCGAAGGTATATAATGGAACAGGGACCAAGAGGTGGTGGATCGGAGATTAAGCAGGCCCACATGAGCCCACCACACACTCCCCCTCCTGGTCCGTGGGTTCCCTGTGTGCCCGCCTGGCCTATGTTGGAGCTCCCTTGAAGCGTCTAGACTCCATATTTCCGCTGCTTTTTCTGGATTTTTTCTGGTCCCAAAAAGTTGATTTTCATGGAAACTCCAAAAACAACAAATGGCACTAAGAAATTTGTGTCAAAACTGTACCAAAATGATATAAATATAGCATGATATAATAAAAAAATATAAATACGTTTGAGACATATCTGTTGCCTACTCACCATTTTCTCAAAAATAGTTTGAAGCACAAGACAAAAATGAACATTTTGAAAATCTACACAAGCTTGTCTCTTAACAGGCTAAGCTAACTTCACGTTCCAGCGTGTCCAAAATATTGGGTATTCATCCGTTATGGCATAGCAGCGATGTATGGGGAAAGGAAGATGTGGAGTCTTGTGTTGAAGGCTAATGTGCCATAGAAATTTGAGTCTTTGGTTGGCGAGCGGTGTCGAACAGTCTCATTGTACATGTTAATAGAAAGAAGCATTGGCAAAACACTTGTGGGGTGTGTTTCATATGTGATTCTGCCGAAGTGTATGTTTTTCATGTCATAGTAACTTGTATGAAGGTGTGCACTTTACGCTTGGGTCTCTGAAACATTTGGAATTTCCCATATGAGGATGTTTTCATGAATTCAAGTGTGGATTGGTTGTTGGTCTTACTGGAAAGAGTTGATGCTTCCACCCATTCCAAGATTTTATTTCTATTCCTCAGGGCCTGGCCCTTAAGGAATGATGTGATTTTTGGAGAGGAATTGCGTCTATCATGGCATCCGTTAATATTTTGGACAACTATTGGTCTTTTTTTTCCTTTGAGTTTTACTATGTCTTCTTCGGTACTTGAAGTTAAAGACAAATCACTGGTGTTCCATAGCAACTTGGTGACAAACCAACTTCTAGAAGTCTGTTGTGGGAGCCACTTTCGATCGATTGTTGCACTAAGTTAAATATGGATGCTAGATTCGTTGCTCGAAATGTCCAGTTGGCTAGCCCGGGAGTTATGGCAAGAGGCTCTGAGGGCAAGATTTTGGTTTGAACCAAGGATTTTATGCATGTTTGCTCCATTGCAGAAGAGCTTGAGTTGCGTCTATGCCTGCTCGGACTTTACATCGTTCTCACTTTGGACCATCCTATTACCCCGAAGATTGATTACATGTTTGGTCATAGGATTTTTTCTAATCACTCTTTGAGCGGATCCACCTTGGTTTGGTTTGAAGATAGAGGTGCTTGGAATCTCTTGACTACTACTGAATTTCAATCCAGCCAAAGTCAAGAGAGAGGCTACCAAAGTGGCTCATGGGACTGACAAGTTCTGACAATGTGCATTAAGTGAGAGGAGACATTTCCGTCAACTACGTAGGCGTCTGTCGAGACTGCGTTAATCTCAATATAATGTGCCAGCTCGGTATCTCGGAGGTCCTCATAGGGTAAGGTGTCCATGCGTGTTTGTGTCATAGGGGTGAGTGTATATGCGTATGTATGAAGCGTCTGTATTGTGTCCATAAAAATTATTAAGTAATATATTGGGGTTTTTTCTAAAAAAGAACTTGAGGTCCTAAAAACTATGTAATCAAACTGTGGTAAAGTAGAATTTTCTCTTCTTTTTTGTTTGCACGGAAATGAAGTAGCAGCCATTAAATTTGTCATTAAGTTGTTTCACAATATAAATTTGTTGTGTCAACATCTTGGAGACGACAATAAAGTATGTGAAGATCTTTTTCACAAAAGAATGGGTGCCTTATCGTTTGGGCATGCACCTACCCATAGTTTGATGAGGCTCCGCGGTGTGTGAGATAGCTGATACTAGTCGTTTCCATTTGACTCAGGAGCAACTCAATCATAATTCATAGGTATTTAGCTAAATATCAAAATATATTGGTAAACAAAAGTTAATATGTTAATATCACCTTGTCTCGTAGGCACGATATAATTAAGAAGATAAATTAAAAATAGGGGGATTACAGTAGCTTAGTAAGTTGTTTATTATGCACTAGTCATTTTTTCTGCCAAGAGCCCAAGACACAATTATCAGTGAGAAAACTTTGTACCGGTGTCTATTGACCACAAATTAGGAGAGACGTGGATTAGTGGCTTACTTACGGTAGTCAAAAGAAGATATTTCTGTGGCATTTCAAAACTTCACCTCGACCATGACAACTGTCAAGCAAGTGAAAAGCTTTCCACTGAGCTCAACTTTAATATCCACTGAACGAAGTTGCGTTTTTAAATTCCCTTACAATAGTCGCAATACAATGTTTACCCTCGTCTACATCAAGCAGGCGAAAAAGTTTAGCACATATTCAAAGTACAAATTAGGTTTATGTGTTATAAACCTCCAATAACAATTGTAGTTACCAATCTAAGCTCCCTATAACCCTTACTGTTGAAGTACTAAGTCTCGACCATAAAAACTATAAAAACTTGTAAGATAGACATTTAGCAGGTGTTGTGTGGCTGACCTGTTTGCACTGTTGGGCCCTTTTTTCATGAGGAAATTAGTTACAAAAATGCCAAATGGAGACAGAGCTCCATGGAGGCCTTAATTTGAGAACTTTAAAATTCAAATATTCAGTTTAAAAAAATCTGAAAATAAATACACATATACCTAGAGACATAATGTAGATGTGTATTCAGGTTGAATTTGTTAAAATGAGATATACACAAAAAAGACAAATCTGTGACTTTTTAGCATAGATGTACTGTTCATCTCTGAAGTCCATGATTTTTTTTGTGCAGTTCGCAATTCAAGGTGTTTCTTCCTGAAATTTTACACAATACACATTACATGCTTCTATATATCTATAATCGTTTTAAAAAAACTGGAAATGGAAACTATGAATTTTGAATTTTTTTAAATTAAGAATTCCATGGAGCTCGGTCTCCAAAATGCGCTACTCACCTATTTATCATTTATATTGTACCTCTGTAATATAATAATATATATGTATATATAAGTTTCGACTTCCATCGTAGACTTCAATATGTGGATAGTATTGCGTTCTGTCTAAGGTAAGACATGCGCAATCCTTTGTTGTGGTGCATAGCTTCCGCAAAAGACCGACATAATTACATAATTGTTTCAGGCAATATGGGAGTATCCATAAAAATTGCAAAAAATTACGCAAGATTCCTTGTTAGACATGATCACATGAAACGCATATGCGAGAAGCTTTTGTTTAGAATCTATGGCACTTGACACAGTAATCTTTAGGATAACAATCTTTAAAGAAATGCCAAAAGTCAGTGTGAATGTATATGTTTATTCTGTTTATGTACTCCCAGTTTTGTTTCTGTATTATAATTATAATTATCTTGAAAGGTCAAAGAATATCCCATCTAGTATGAAAGTTTTGCTGGTACATTAACTTAATAATTAAAATTAAATTGATGCCCGCCAATACTTCTCTTCGAAGTGTCACAGTAAATGTGGAAGTTTATGGAATATTAATTTGCGGCAAAAATTTAACCTTAAGTAATTTGGTGCTGCGAAGTATGTGGTGTATATTTTACATACATGCGGGCTTCATCCAATCATGCAATGTCGACTAAGTTTCAGTTTGGTTTAGAAAGCACAGCCCATGGGAAAAGAATAACAGATTTGATAGCATACTTAAAATCCCAGGGATGGTACTGTTACTCACTTGGCAGACACAAAGTACGACCCATGCCAACATAATCTGTAGATATTAGTTACCTAGGATAATTGGCAGAAGCAAAAACACTTGTCCATCCGCAACCCATATATTTATCGGGATGCAAAAGGCGACAATAGCTGATATACTCATTACAATCATGCCACTATGAGAATATATCACCTTCTTCACATATAGATTGGTCATAACCGCCCGCAAAAAAAAAAGATCGGTCATAACCGATGTAACTCTGTAATAGTACTTACAATTTGCTCCAGCCGTGCATCTTCCTGCAACCTTAGAAATATATGTGCCCATCTCCTCAAGCGCCATATAGAGTTAACCATTATTCATGCGTCACTGCTCCTGACAACTTGATGCTAATTTGTAGATACAATGCTTGGTCTTCTTGTGTAATTGTCGTAAGCCAATCAGTGAATCAATTGACAGTTATGTTATCGAAATATGCAACCCTGAGCCTCAAGAGCCTCTCTAGAACTGTGATGGGAAGAATATATATTATTCTTAGTTCGAGTGCAACAAAATTATTAGTGATGGGAACATCCAACAATGAACTTTAAACAACAGTTTTGTCTTAGGTTCTCACGTGAAAATAACTAAGTCGTATCCATACATCAGAATATGTCAAAATATTGCCCACTTGTATTGTATGAGCCTACTTGTCAGCATAATATCTGTTGAGTTATAGACAAAGGGAAATCTACCAATGGATGCAAGATATGTACCTAGAAAATAAGAATAATGTTACTTCTTCCCAGAAATTTTTAGCATGCAGGCATATTAGTATGGAAGCTAGGCCAGTACTGTGGGAGTGATTCATGTTTGATCTTTCAAAAGTCTACATCTGTTAGTCTCAACTCCTATGTTGGCGCTAACGCGAGGAAATTAAAAGATGGAAGAAATTATCAAAAGCTCAAAAGCCCATGAGGTAGTTTGTGTAGACAACCATATCGATCTGCTGATTTTTTTGACAAATAATACTTTAGGAAGGGACAGACGGGGAGAGGTATGTACTGGTGTGAGGCGAAGTAGAAAATCTATGTCGTTCAGTCGATGTGAGGAACCAATCTCGGGACTGCAGAGAGAGGAGGCCCGCTTGGGAACTGGCTAGGCCACGGCGAATTCTGCAGGGAGTAAACGAACGTGAAGACAAGAGTAGGGTACAAATCACGTCCATCTCTCCTAAAAAAATCACGTCCATCTAGCCAGGACGTACAGCCCATGTAGTCAGGTCGTACGACTCAATGATCCCTTTCCAACCTGTGATTTTTTTTCTCTCCACGGATGCATGCGTGGGACATCACGCATGGACTCTTTTTGTACATCGAACGGCAGTTAATAATTATTATAGGAGATCTAACGAACAATAATCTTATTCTCAAGGATTAACGTGGAGTCTTTATTGGTGCTTCCAATTAGTAAATATAAGAAAGATATAAGATATAAGATGGAAGTAAGAGGTCTTGGTTTAATTCAGTATCTCATCCTAGCATTTTATTTCAGCTTATTTTGTAACTTCTTTTCTTGTACTTTCCTCTTGGTATTGTTTCTTTTTTTTTCTCTCTTGAACTTTTTTTTTGGACATTACTACACACATCTCTACAGAATATTCATTTGCATATATTTTTATTAAAATTTGTACTTATAGGTTTATTTTAGATTCACTCTTTTTTTTCCTTGCAATTTAATAGTTGTATTACAGATTCAATCTCTTTCGTGCTTGTAATTTCATAGGTTTTCTTATCCATCTTCAAAGTCCTGTGCCGCCATTGATTTGGTTGTCATTACGTTGCAGCTTTGTTGCCTTGTGTTTAGGGCATGTACAACGCGACTAGCTGCCTCGCAAGCCACGTAGGCTCGGGTGTCAGAGACGGTGGCTTCACAGCATGTCAGAGTCACCTGCAGAAGAGGCCGCTACTTGGCCGGGAAAAGTATGAGCGAAAGGAAAAAGAAAGGGAAGCCCTGCTTGTTGCGTGAGTGGATGAACAAGGATAATCCACATGGAGCGATTGCTTCACCGGTACAATCGTATGTGGAGGGGATGAGACCAACATTTGCTATAGCCTCCGTAGCTCATGCCCTTAATGTGCCATTTCAGTTCCAAAATGACCTGTCTACAGGTCATGAGAAAAGAAAAAGAAAAACTACGGCCCTCACCACCAACGGTTGTAATCACATTTATACGTATGTTTATCGTTTTCCTCTGATTAATAGCCTCATGCATGAGTACATGTCTTTGCCCGAACCACTCAATGGACACTTGTCGTTTGATCCGTAACACAAAGGACAGCTAAGCCAGCACCTAATACCTATCTCAGCCTATTTAACACACTGAAGCAACTCGATCGGAAGCACGGCACTTACAAACTCAATCAGCAAAGCCCTAAAGCCAAGTGCGAGTGCGACTACCTGCATTGCACCTTGGCTAGCCCTAGACATGGAGAACGACGGCGTCCCCAACGGACCAGCGGCGCCGGCACCTACCCAGGGGACGCCGGTGGTGCGGGAGCAGGACCGGCTGATGCCGATCGCGAACGTGATCCGCATCATGCGCCGTGCGCTCCCTGCCCACGCCAAGATCTCCGACGACGCCAAGGAGGCGATTCAGGAATGCGTGTCCGAGTTCATCAGCTTCGTCACCGGCGAGGCCAACGAACGGTGCCGCATGCAGCACCGCAAGACCGTCAACGCCGAAGACATCGTGTGGGCCCTAAACCGCCTCGGCTTCGACGACTACGTCGTGCCCCTCAGCGTCTTCCTGCACCGCATGCGCGACCCCGAGGCGGGGACAGGTGGTGCCGCTGCAGGCGACAGCCGCGCCGTGACGAGTGCGCCTCCCCGCGCGGCCCCGCCCGTGATCCACGCCGTGCCGCTGCAGGCTCAGCGCCCGATGTACGCGCCCCCGGCTCCGTTGCAGGTTGAGAATCAGATGCAGCGGCCTGTGTACGCTCCCCCGGCTCCGGTGCAGGTTCAGATGCAGCGGGGCATCTATGGGCCCCGGGCTCCAGTGCACGGGTACGCCGTCGGAATGGCGCCCGTGCGGGCCAACGTCGGCGGGCAGTACCAGGTGTTCGGCGGAGAGCGTGTCATGGCCCAGCAATACTACGGGTACGGGTACGAGGAAGGAGCGTACGGCGCAGGTAGCAGCAACGGAGGAGCCGCCATTGGCGACGAGGAGAGCTCGTCCAACGGCGTGCCGGCACCGGGGGAGGGCATGGGGGAGCCAGAGCCTGAGCCAGCAGCAGAAGAATCGCATGACAAGCCCGTCCAATCTGGCTAGTCGCGTGCGCGGCGCGCGTTAGCTTCTGCGTCCTGTGTACTGTAATAATTTGCCGTGTCGATCCGGCCATGGTTTGTGTGTGCGTAGTGCTTATCTAATGTGGGCTTGTCCTCTAGTAATTCATGTATTGCTTATCTAATGTGGACTTGTCCTCTAGTAATTCATGTACTCTTTGCTGTTGAAGTTATCGTCGCTTAATTTGGTTTTGCTTAATTTGGCTACTCGTAATTGATGATCGGGTGAAAAACCGCATTTGTTTCGAGAAAGGTTTCCGACTTCTGCATCATTGTGATGCACACCGTAATACATAATATTTTGTATTGCAAATTAGACCTGCGTATGATGTCATGAGCATGTCATATTCACGGTCATCCAATAATTAAGTATGCGACAGAATGCAGTACACAATATTTTTTGTTGCAAATTGAAGCTTCTTATAACGTCATGAAGATGTCATGTTCACGGGTCATATGGTCTCTCACGCTAAAACAAAAGTCATACTCTCTCTATCTCTATCTATCTATCTATCTATCTATATATCTATCTATCTCTAGCCACATGTACGTGTGTATGTGTGTCGGTTAGCAAAGTGGTCATGAACATCTTGCGCGCGTAGCTGGAAAGGAAACTGCCTGACGTTGGTGCACTGATGGGGCGCGCGCCCCAGGCTGGCCTGGAACGGTGGAAAGAACATCGTCGCGTGCGGCGTCATTGATAGACTTGCGTGAACTTCCCTCTCAGCAAACCGCACGTGCATACGCAGGAAAAAAAACGTAGCAACGTGTGCCTCGCAGCGACTGTTGTGCGGCTAGCAGCCAATGTGGTTTGCCGTTGTAGCTCCCGTCACCAACCATCATAGCATCACCGAGGCTCTTGCATCATCCGCCGCCCCGCTTGCAGCATCCACTGCCCGTCGTCGCAGCATCACAATCCTCCATGGCCATCGCTTCTCGTCGCACCATCCACCGCCCGCCTTCGCAGCATCACTGTCCTCGCCATGGCAGCCGTCCATCGTCTCACCGTTTACCACTGGGCCTTGTGGCATACACGGCGATTCACCATAGCAATACCGTCCTCGCCTCCAGAACAGTCATCGATCGTCTCCTGTCGCTCGCAATAGTCACCTCACGGTTGCACATCATTGTCGTCGATCTCAACATCGACAGTCGCCCTCATATAACCGATGCCCGCCTCTTGTAGCCTAGACCGGCGCCACTCAAAGCACACCTACCCGCGCTCACAACACGCAACAGTGCAACCCGAATCATCACGTGACCACCTGCCGACGCTTCGGCTGGTCGGCCTAGCAACAGCGACCTCAGGCCATGCATCAGGTTGTCTTGCAATAGATAGGGACAACGGTGACTAGCGCTCGCAACGCGTGCACGTGAGAGAGAGAGAGAGAGAGAGAGAGAGAGAGAGAGAGAGAGAGAGAGAGAGAGAGAGAGAGAGAGAGAGAGAGGCGACGAACCTAATTCTGGACGAGTGTGGGGACGAAGAAGGCGACAATTCGCTCGCAAACTGTTGTAGCAGCCATGCGGGCAGGGGCGATGGCATAGCACCGGAAGCAGTGAATGAAGGACACTCCGGGGAGAGAGTGGCTCGAGGGTTGGCCACCAGTAGAAGTCAAGAGCTAGAAGAAGAGAGCGAGACGGAGATATGGGGAGAGAGGGGGGAGGGGGAAAGTTTATTCGGCGGAGAGATGAAAAGGCAAGTAATTTTCAAAGGAGGAGATAAGGTGTGTGTGGTACAGGTAGGGACACATGACTGCGTGGGCGGCGTGGGAGGCGACCAACGTAAGGATGGATCGGCCGCTCCATTATAAACATTTACCCAAAAAGAAAGCACTCCTGGTTCTCTTGATGTAATGGTATACAAACTCTGGATGCTCGGTAGTAACTTGTCAAATGTACTATAGCGCGAACGTGTGCTCGCTATCTTGGTAGCGTGACGTGTCATGCGTGCACAAAGAATGTGTGGAATGCCTCACTCGTGTGAGACGCACTGCATGAGCGTGCATCCCCTTCCGTACACCAGTCCAGCATCAAGCCAAGTCACAATTTAGGTGAGTGAAAAATCCACTCCATCTAGGTAGGTAACATACTTTTCCACATATGCGGATCCTAAATTCTCCCTTATGTCACCCCCTACTTTTCATCATCACTTCCATACCTTCCTAAAGATAAGATGCAACAACCCTTCGACTGGTTCTTCCCTCCCCGACCCCATCTAGAAACCAAAATCACCGGAGTACGAAAAGATGATGCCGTCAGTAATGTACGAAATGTTGCCAAGTGTTATGAGCATATGCTACCATCTTGATGGTGTGATAAATTACCATCCTAGAAAACAAATGTATCCGACAAAAAATGTGAGCCTGGTTTCCCATTGCAAGAGAAGAAATACATCTCAAGACCCAATGCATAAGTTACCATATTCCACAACGTAGAATTACAATATGTCATAATAAAAGTAGCAACAAAATATGGGTGGATCTACTACATAGTACATTTTTTCTTAGTTGTGGTATGATAGATGATTAAATTACCAAGTTTTCATGCACAACACTTGCCAAAATATGCAGTTTACCATATCCTGTCATGTTGACTTAAGTTGCCATGTTTGCTTAGCTACCCAAAACTTACCAAGTTAACAGAAAATGGCACTAGTTAGAGCATCTCTAGCAAACCTCGTATATCGCCGACCCGCAAAACTCGTTTACAGTTCGCGAAAAACGGTTTTGCGGGCCAGCGCGGACGATGGGCAAGCAGACCCCGCATAGCAGAACTATAAAACATAATATTTGCGGATATTCCATTTTACAGTTCCGCTATGAGGGGTCTTCTCGGCTGGCGCCCGTGCCGTCCCTAAATTAGATGGGGTTTTATCTGAATTTGACACATATGCCACATATTCAGAATTATTAATTCAATATAAGATAAAGTGTCAATATTACAATACAACAATCGTCCAAATTACAATAATTATTGGAATCACCAAAACAAACTAAATAATTCAATACAAAACTTGTCCCGAATACAAATTACACATGAATTAAATGCAAAAGTGGAATGTGTTACTGCCCACCTCTTTGCCAATGGTGCTCAATGAGATCCTCCTAAAACTGAAAGTGGGTGTTTGCATTATCAATCGCCTTGTAGGTATGAAGGAATGCTCTAATGTGTTTAGGGTCTCTAGCTTGTTTGACACGGCTACCCACATTGTCATAGAAGAACTTCATGTGCATGCCTCTCTTATCTTCGAGAATCATATTGTGAAGAATAACATAAAGGGTCATGATGATCGCTTTTCCCAAAAACGAGCAGGTTCACGAACAATGGCAAACCTAGATTGCCAAACCCCGAATGCTCTTTCAATATCTTTTCGGGCTGCCTCTTGTACCCTTGCAAATTCACATTGTTTCCTAGTTTTGGTGTCTTTGATGCTCTTGACAAATGTGCATCAAGAAGGGTAGATATATACCATTTGCAAGATAGTACTCCTTTGTGTATTCATGCCCATTGATAGTGTAGTTGCAAGCAGGAGCATCACCACTAGCAAGCCTAGCAAACAAATGTGACCGTTGCAACACATTGATATCATTGAGAGTACATGACATACGAAAAAACCAATGTCAAATCCATATATCCTTGGATGCTACGGCCTCTAGCACAATTGTTGCATCATGAGACTTGCCATAATACATTCCCTGCCATGCCTTCGGACAGTTTTTCCAAGTCCAATGCATACAATCAATGATTCCTAGCATGCCAGGCCAACCTCTTCTCTCACTTGTTGCCATAAACTTTTTTGTGTCTTCCTCATTGGGTGCCTGAAGATATTCAGGACCAAAGACACGGATGATCACTTGCAAACATACGCACTGACTTGATTGTAGTATCTTCACCAATGCAAACGTACTCATTGACATAGTCTGCCGGAATGCCGTATGCAATTACCCGCATAGCTGCCGAGATTTTTTGATATGCACTAAATCCCTTCAAGCCCGCGACACTTCGTCTTTGAGTAAAATACCGACAATTGGCCTTGCAAGATTGCACTATTTTTACAAAGAGGGATCGGCTCATTCGGTACCTTTTCCAAAAGATGTGCGGCGGATATGTTGGATTGTCCGCGAAGTAGTCTTGCATCAACATCTCGTTCCCGAGATGGCGATTTCATGGAATGCAAAGACGGCCGATGGTCGATCCTCACCCTCTGTTTCAATTCTCATCTCCGTGCTCCTTCATGGTGAGGGCCATCACCAACATCTGATGCCGATGGTTCTCAAGCAGCATCTCAACATCCAAGTTGTCCGACTTGGGCGAATCGTCGAGCAAAAACCTCTCACGAGGGCTCAATTCCATCTACAATCACAAATACGAATGCTGCATGAACCAACTATGCATAGCGCATCCCAAAGCACAAACACAAGTACTCGCTGGCGGCTTGGGCGGTGGCACTACGGTGGTGGATCCCAGATCGGCGACAACGACTAGTGGCGAGTCAACTCATCTGATCCGGGGAACCGGTGACGCGGCAAGGTGGAACAGGGTGCGGGGTGTTGGGGAACGTTGTATGAAAAACAAAAACTTTCTACGCACACGCAAGAACTATCCACGGAGATGCATAGCTACGAGAGGGGGAGAGCATCTACATACCCTTGTAGATTGCTAAGCGGAAGCATTTATCACGCGGTTGATGTAGTCATAGTCTTCGTGATCCAATCACGATCCAACCGATCTAGTACCAAACAGAAGACACCCCGAGTTTAGCACACGTGCGGCTCGATGACATCTCCTCCTTCTTAATCCAGCAAGCGGGAGAAGAGAAGTATATGTGTTCACAAGCAACACAACGGTGTGGTGGTGATGGTGGTGGTGGAGCACCGACAGCGCTTTGTTAAGCGTCGTCGGGACGAGGCGGTGGGACTATGGAGTAACAAGAGAGAGAGGGGCGCCAAGGGCTTGGTTTCTCCTCTTGGGGCGCCCCTCCCCTCTATATATAGGCGGAGGGGCGTGGGAAACAGCCCATCCAAAGCTCTAGGGCGTAGCTTAGGGGGAGAGGACTTGGACTCCAAGTCCAATCCTATTCCTACTAGGACTCCTTTTTTGCATTCCCTAGCAACATGGGATTTTGAGGACTTAGTGCGCCTGGCTCAATATGGCCAGGGCGCCTCCCCGCAGCCCATGGTAGCCCTTGGGTCATGGTGAACCCACTTGTGGACTTCTGGATCCCTCCGGAATCATTCGAAACCTTCTGGAAGCTTCCTGGTACAATACCGAAAAAACTGCACCTTTTCCTGAACCCAAAATATGACTTCCCATATACAAATCTTTACCCCTTGACAATTCTGAGACTCCTCGTGATGTACGGGATCTCATACGGTACTCTGAACAACATTTGGATACCACACATCAAATATCAAAAACTACTCCAGTGTCAACGAACGTTAAGCGTGCAACCCTACGGGTTCGGGAATTATGTAGTCATGACCGAGACACCTCTCCAGTCAATAACCAATAGCGGGACCTGGATGCCCATATTGATTCCTACATATTCCATGAAGATCTTTTATCGGTTGAACCTTTATGACAACATACGTAATTCCCTTCATCCTCGATATGTTACTTGCCCGAGATTCGATCGTCGGTATCTTCATACCTAGTTCAATCTCGTTACCGGAAAGTTTCTTTACTCGTTCCATAATACATCATCTCGTAACTAACTCCTTAGTCACTTTGCTTGCAAGCTTCGTGTGATGCTGTATTATCGAGAGGGCCCAGAGATACCTCTCCGTCATATGGAGTGACGAATCCCATTATCGATTCACGCCAACAAAGTAGACACCTTCGGAGATACCTGTAGAGCATCTTTATGATCACCTAGTTATGTTGTGATGTTTGATAGGACACAAGGTATTCCTCTGGTATTCGAGAGTTGCATGATCGCATGGTCGAAGGAACATGTATTTGACATTCAAGAAAGCAGTAGCAATAAACTGAACGATCATACGCTAAGCTAACGGATGGGTCTTGTCCATGACAACATTCTCCTAATGATGTGATCCCGTTATCAAATGACAACACATGTCAATGGTTGGAAACCTTAACCATCTTTGATTAACGAGCTAGTCTAGTAAAGGCTTACTAGGGACACGGTATTTGTTTATGTATTCACACATGTATTTAAGTTTCTAATCAATACAATTCTAGCATGAATAATAAACCTTTATCATGAATATGGAAATATAAAATAACAACTTTATTATGGCCTCTAGGCCATATTTCCTTCAGTCTCCCACTTGCACTAGAGTCAATAATTTAGTTCACATCACCATGTGATTAACCCCCATAGTTCACATCACCATGTGATTAACACCCAAAGAGTACTAAGTTGTGATCATGTCTTGATTGTGAGAGAAGTTTAGTCAACGGGTCTGTCACATTCAGATCTATACGTATTTCACAAATTTCTATTTCTACAATGCTCTGCATGGAGCTACTCTAGCTAATTGCTCGCACTTTCAATATGTATCCAGAATGAGGCTAAGAGTCATCTGAATCGGTGTCAAGGCTTGCATCAACATAACCCTTTACGAAAAACTCTTTATCACCTCCATAACCGAGAAACATTTCCTTAGTCCTACCGCTGTCCAGTGATCCACTCCTATACCACTATCGTACCCTCTTGCCAAACTCATGGCAAGGCACACAACAGGTCTGGTATACAACATGGCATAATTTATAGAGCCTACGGCTGAGGCATAGGGAATGACTTTCATTCTCTCTCTATCTTCTGCCGTGGTCAGGTTTTGAGTCCTACTCAACTTCACACCTTGCAACATAGGCAAGAACCCTTTCTTAACTGATCCATTTTGAACTTCTTCAAACCTTTGCCAAGGTATGTGCTTTGTGAAAGTCCTATTAAGCGTCTTGATTCATCCCTATAGATCATGATGCCCAATATGTAAGTAGCTTCACTGAGGTCTTTCATTGAAAAGCTCTAATTCAAGTATCCTTTTATGCCATCCAGAAATTCTATATCATTTCCAATCAGCAATATGTATCCACATATAATATCAGAAATTCTATAGAGCTCCCACTCACTTTCTTGCAAATACAGGCTTCACAATAAGTTTGTATAAAACCATATGCTTTGATCACCTCACCAAAGCGTATATTCCAACTCCGAGATGCTTGCACCAATCCATAGGTGGATAGCTGGAGCTTGCACACTTTGTTAGAACCTTTAGGATCGACAAAAACTTTTGGTTGCATTATATACAACTCTTCCTCAATAAACCCCTTAAGGAGCGCAAGTTTACCCATTTGCCAGATTTCATAATCATAAAATGTGGCAATTGCTAACATGATTCGGACAGACTTAAGCATCACTACAGGTGATAAAGTCTCATCAAAGTCAACCCCTTGAACTTCTCAAAAACTTTTGCGACAAGTCGAGCTTTGTAGATAGTAACATTACCATCAGTGTCAGTCTTCTTCTTGAAGATCCATTTATTCTCTATGGTTTGTAGATCATCGGGCGAGTCCTCCAAAGTCCACACTTTGTTCTCATACATGGATCCTATCTCATATTTCATGGCCTCAAGCCATATGTTGGAATTTGGGCTCATCATAGTTTCTTCATAGTTCATAGGTTCGCCTTGGTCTAGTAACATGACTTCTAGGACAGGACTACCATACCACTCTGGTGCGGATCGTGCTTTGGTTGACCTACGAAGTTCAGTGGTAACTTGATCTGAAGTTTTATGATCATCATCATTAACTTACTCTCTAGTTGGTGTAGGCATCACGGGAAAGCCTTTGTGTGATGTGCTACTTTCCAATCCGAGAGAAGGTACAATTAGCTCATCAAGTTCTACTTTCCTCCCACTCACTTCTTTCGAGAGAAACTCCTTCTCTAGAAAGGACCCATCCTTAGCAACAAAGATCTTTCCTTCAGATCTATGGTAGAAGGTGTACCCAATAGTTTTTTAGGGTATCCTATGAAGACGCGCTTCTCCGATTTGGGTTCGAGCTTATCTTTCTGAAGCCTTTTGACATAAGCATCGCATCCCCAAACTTTAAGAAACGACAACTTAGGTTTCTTGCCAAACTACAGTTTATATGGTGTCGTCTCAACGAATTTAGACGGTGCCCTATTTAACATGAATGCAGCCGTCTCTAATGCATAACCCCAAAACGATAGTGGTAAATTGGTAAGAGACATCATAGAACGCACCATATCTAATAAACTACGGTTACGACATTCAGACACACCATTACGCTGTGGTGTTCTGAAGGAAATATGCCCTAGAGGCAATAATAAAGTTGTTATTTTAAATTTCCTTATTCATGATAAAGGTTTATTATTCATGCTAGAATTGTATTGATCGGAAACCAAAATACATGTGTGAATACATAAACAAATGCCGTGTCCCTAGTAACCCTCTACTAGACTAGCTCGTTGATCAAAGATGGTTAAGGTTTCCTAACCATGGACATGAGTTGTCATTTGTTAATGGGATCCCATCATTAGGAGAATGATGTGATGGACAAGACCCATCCGTTAGCTTAGCATAATGATTGTTCAGTTTTATTGCTATTGCTTTCTTCATGTCAGATACATATTCCTTTGACAATGATATTATGCAACTCCCGGATACCGGAGGAATGCCTTATGTGCTATCAAACGTCACAACGTAACTTGGTGATTATAAAGATGCACTACAGGTATCTCCGAAGGTGTCTGCTGAGTTGGCATAGATCAAGATCAGGATTTGTCACTCCGAGTATCGGAGAGGTATCGCTGGGCCCTCTCGGTAGTGCACATCATAAGCTTGCAAGCAAATGACTAAGGAGTTAGTCATGAGGTGATGTATTATGGAACGAGTAAAGAGACTTGCCATGTCCCTAGTAAGCCACTACTAGACTAGCTCATTGATCAAAGATGGTTAAGGTTTCCTAACCATGGACATGAGTTGTTATTTGCTAATGGGATCACATAATTAGGAGAATGATGTGATGGACATGAGTTGTTCGGAGGGCTGGGGTCGATCTGTAGATCGAATCAGAGGGGGACTCCAGAGCGGGCATGACGAGGCCCGCGAGGATGCGGCAGGGGGCAGTGAATCCGACGAAGATCCGATCACCCTGCGTGTCCGCAGTGTATTCCAGATTACCAAATCGAATTCAGTGCTTGGGGGCAAAGTTGTCGATCTGATCCGAATGACCAGTTGGGTTGGTGTGCAGCACGATGCTACCGAACATGAAGAGTTGACCGGGGACGAAGAAGTCCCAGGATTTGATGCCTTCTGTCAGGTGGTAGGTGCGATATATGCCAACGGGTTGCTTATCATTGTGGGATCCAATAAGACATCGCCGGTGCCTGGAAACGGGATAAGGCGAAGACATGCACACCGGCGGATCTTAACCAGGTTCGGGGCTCTCCGTGGAGATAACACCCCTAGTCCTGCTCTGCGAGGTCTCCGCATGATCACTAGATCAACAAGTAGCTACAAGGGGCTCCTTGAGCTGTTCGGCGAGAGGAGGAAGAAGGGGCAAGGCTAGTTCTCTTCTCCTCTCCAAGTTGTGTCTAAATCTATCGAAGTCCAACCCTTTGCATGGGTGCCCTGGGGGTTTATATAGGCCTACCCCCAGGGGTACAATGGTAATCCGGTTGGGGGCGGGACCAGCCGTCAGTGTCTACGCTGGCCGGCTTCTCTGCTGACTGCTGGGGCCCGCCGACTGGTGGGTCCCACCGGCTGCTGGCCTCCTGGTGGACAGGTAGGTCCCACCGCTTGGGGGTCTTGTCGAGGGCTGGTTACTGTTGCCTCACCCTTGATGACGAGGGCTTTGTTGAGGTAAGCGTGGCTATAGTGCCGCCGCCTTGTGGGCGCTCACTGTAGCCTTACCTCGTCTTGTCTCCTTAATGGTGCACACTCTTTGAGGGAGGGAGCGAGCCGGCTGGGGAGAGCCGGCTACGTCCCTGGCCGACTAGGGGAAGCGTGGCCGCCTTCGGGTGTCTCTCTCACTGAAGGGGCCCGCCGCCTGCGGGCCATACTGACAGCCTGCCGTGGGTGATGTCATGGTCAGCATGGCAACAGTGCCACGCCGGACGGGTCATGGCTGCCCCATACGGCGTACTGTAGCCATGCGCATTCCGGGATTTGGGGGCGGCGTGTTTCACTGTTGCCACGCCCCGTCCCATCGCCATTACGTTGGTGCAAACTTTGGGGGCACGATCTGGGCCTCCTGTTGGGGGCCGGCTTCTTGGAGTCGGTCATGTTGTGGCCAGCTTTCTTGGAGTCGGCCGTGTTGGGGCCGGCTTTCTGGAGTCGGCCCTCCTACGGCTTTCTTTACGAGGATTCTAGGGCCGGGCCGCCTTCCGGTAGTCGGCTGATAGGGTAGCCGGCCGGGGGAAGGCGGCCTCGTGTCTTGGGTGCTTGGAGGCTTTGATCAGCCTATTATTTTTTTAAGAGCCAGGGCGAGCCGGCTAGGCTACCCGTGGTCATTTACTCCGACAGTAGTCCCCGAAGCTGGTTGTGCTTCGTGGCTGGGAAGGGAACTAGAAGCTCAATCAGCTTACTATCCCGAAGAGCCGACAGCTAGGAGCCGGCTTCACTTATGCTTGCCTTCTCGGCGAAGTTTCTTTGAAATCTGAAGGCGGGAACCAGCTGGCGCGCTAGCCAGGCTGCGGGCTGGCCGCTCGCCGCCTGTGCACCACGTGGCACCCTTCGGCTGGAAGGGACTTCTAGCCCACGCGCGCGACGGGACGCCGCTGCAGGCTGGGGCCCGCCACTTCCACGCCACGGCCCGAGCACAGATCATTTGTGGCCCGAATTGACCGCTCGCCTTCCAGCGGCGGTTTCCGCATGCCGTTAAGGCACGATAATCACGGAACATGGGGGAGTGGGCGCAGTTAATCTCACGTCCCCCCACGCCTCGGCTCCTCGGCTTCGCCGCGCGAGGCTATAAGTAGGGGGAGGAGGGAGAGCGGCTGACGCTCGCACGCTCGCCCTGGCTCCACCACTCTCTTCTTCTTCTTTCTCTCCGACGCCGTAGCAGCTCTTCGCCGCGCCACCGCTCCGCCATTCTTCTTGGCGTGCCGCAACCGTGCCGCCGCTGAATCGGGTGCTCTCCGCCGTCTCGCTTTCCGCCCTCATGGCCCCAATGTCGAGCAACTGGGACGGCTCCAATGTCCACGACGAACACATCGACTTCTTCCGCAAGACGCGGAGGCTGCCGGGTCAAGGACTACGTGTGAGTCCGGCTCCCGCCGGAGAGGGAGATCTCGCCGGCGCCGGAGGAGGGCGAGCGGGTAATCTTCCTCTTGCACTGCTTGCGCGGTGTCAGCCTTCCCGTGAGCGGCTTCTTCCGCTCGTTTCTTGAATTCTACCATCTCCAGCCACACCACCTCACTCCAAACACGGTGGTGCTGCTGTCGGCCTTCGTCACCCTGTGCGAAGGCTTCCTTGGCGTCCTCCCCACCCTCGAACTGTGGGGGGAGTTCTTCCAGTCCAAGCTCGGCACGGTTGTCGCGGGCGTGCCGGCTCCATGTGGTGCCTTCATCGCCATGCGGCGATCGACGGCCGACAACCCATTCCCGGCCATCGCGCTGATCCAGTCGGTGAAGCTTTGGCAAAAATCCTATTTCTACGTGAAGAACGTCGCCAGGGCCAGGTCGCTAACGCCAGCTGGGGCTGGCGCCATAGCCCGGCTTCGGGTGCTGATCTAGTCGGAGGGCCTGACCGGGCCCGATCTGATTGCCGCCTTCATGGAGCGCCGGGTGCTCCCGCTCCAAGGCCGCCCTCATTTGATCTGCCAGATGAGCGCCCACTTCGATCCAAGCCGGCTAAGCACCAAGGAGATGCCTCACGACGAGGTATCTTACATGGTGAACTACATCGCCAACTGCAAGCTCACCGAGGATTGGTGGTATGACAAGGAGCCGTATTCTCGCGCAGATCCCCCGCCTGTGGTAAGCTTTCCTTCCTTCCTTCTTCTCTTGTGGCCGAGTTCTCTCTGGCCGGCTTTCGACCAGTCGGCTTATTTTTTTCTTTTAATCGGAATCCCCTCCTTCATCCATCGGCCGGGACCGCGGGGGCGGAATGCGAGTTCTCTCTTGACCGCGTGGTGGACGACTTTGACGACCCCGACTTGGGGGCGGCCACCTTGGAGGACGACGCCGTGGGGGGAGGCGGTGAGGCAGGCGGCTCCGGGCTCTCCTCCACCTTCGAGGACTAGCCGGACGATGACGAGGCCGAGCCGATTCCGCGCCGCCAGCCGGCGTCCGACCATCAAGGTGCGGGCTCATCTGCCGGGCCGGATGCCTGAGGCGGCACACGGAAACGCTGGCCGGCGCCGACTCTCTTCGGTAGCCGGCTGAAGAAGCCCAAGGGTACCGCGGCGGCGACCAAGCGAGACGAGGCGGCCGCGAAGGCAGCCCGCTTCCGCAAGGCGGTGAAGCAGCCGCAGGCGGTTTCGGCGTAAGTATTGATTCTCGCACGCCTTTCTTCTTTCTTTTCTTCAATCGGCATCCTTCTGAGCCTTTCTTGGTTTACTGAATAGGGCTCCGCTCTCTCTCGAGCGGACTACAGCCGCCTCCATAGTCGGAGGGGCGGGAGGATCTTCAAGCTCCCGCCGCGTGGACCCCCGTGCCGAGCACCAGGCGGCGACGGAGCGGAACACGCGGGAGGAGCGGGAGGTGGAGGAGCAGAGGGCGGCCGCCGCCAGGGCAGCCCAGGAGACGACGGCGGAGTCAGTAGAGACGCACGCCGACACAGCGGCCAAGGCTCAGGCGGAGGCCGCGGCCGCAGAGAGGGCGGCAGAGGCCCTGCGTAACTAGCCACCGCAACTCATCATCCCCCTCCGCACCGTGGCCCCTGATATTCCAGTGCCCTCGCCAGAGGAAGCCGGTCACGACCAGCCAACGATGGAGAGGGAGGGGGCGACATAGTTGTCCCGGAGGGTGAGGCGGTACTGCCACCGTTGGCCGGGACGGGCCAAGGCGGCCAGCTTGAGGCGCCACCTGTGCAGCCGGCTGGAGGTGAGCCGTCTGTGGGGGCAGATCTCGTGGTCCTCTCCCCGACTCATTGGCGCGCAGGGAAGGCGACTTCCGAGCCGGAGCCGCAAAGGGCCGTGGGCTCCAGCTCGTTGTCCCATGACCTTGATACGGCTAGCGTCAGCTAGCCGGGATGGACACCTGGCGGTGGGACGGTCGTGCTAAATGTGGCAGCACAGGACATCCAGAGCCGGCTTCAGTCCCAAGCCACCGCGCTGAAGCAGTGCACCCAAGAGTTTCTTGCGACGCGATCGGCCATTCGGGTAAGTTTTCTTGCTCTTGATTTCTTCCGTGGGGGCGCGTCAGCACACCCACTGGGTGTAGTCCCCGAGTTCCGAGTCGGCTGCTGAGCAGGCGGCTTGGAACTTCTCAGAAGACTTTGATTTAATGATTTGTTCTTGTTTGCACCTTTGTCCTATTCGCAGGACTATCACAACCTCCATGCTGCTACCTTTAACTCCCAGACCCGGGAGATGGGCTAGAAGGCCGCTGATCTGACGGAGAGCCGGAGTAAGTGTTTCAGTTTTTATCTCATGTGGGGGCGTGTCAGCGCACCCACTGGGTGTAGTCCCCGAGATTCGGGCCGACTGCTGAGCAGTCGGGTCGGATCTTTCCCGACGACTTCTTCCTTATTTTCTTCTTCTTCATGTCTGCAGGGGCCAATGCCGACCTGAGGGAGCATCTCGGCATAGCTCAGACCGCCATTCGCGCCAAGGAGACCGAGTGCAGCGCCTTGGCCCAGGAACATGATCGCTTGGCCAAGAAACTGGCCGACCAGGAGGAGAGCCACAAGGCGGCCCTGAAGACGGCGTAGGACAGTGAGGCCGCCCTCAAAGCTGAGTACGAGACCGAGGCAGCGAGCTGGGCTGAGGCGAGGCAGGCGCTGAGCGAGGGCTACGGCCGGGTTGAAGACTTGATCGACGGTAGGCTACCTTCTTCTTCGTCCCTTTGCTCGCCCCCGTCATCTGATCTGTCTTCTGACTTGTTCTACTTCTTTCTTCTTTGTGCAGAATACTTCCCCGGCTAATCTGTTGCAGCCAACAAAGCCATCGAAGCTCACCGCGAAGCCCGATGGTAGGCTGGGGCCGAGATCGCACCGGGTGCCAACCAGACGTTTGAAGAGCAACTTCTGGCGATTCAAGCCTGGCTCTAGCGGGCTTACCGCATGCTCCGCCATCTTCAGCATGTCGGAGCGCAAGTGCTGGCCGCCCTCTGGCCCGGCAAGGTGATTCCCCACACCCCTAGTCGGACTGCCGACTGGCTGGAGGTAGAAGTCGGCCGCTTCGAGGCCTGGAAGGCTTCTGCGGCTCGGTGCGGGGCTCGGCAGGCGCTAGAGTTCGTCCGGGCTTGGTATCCTGGGCTGAGCTTGGACCAGCTGTGCACCTGGCGGCAGGAGGCTGATGAGGAGCTGGAGACGGTGTGGCCGGCTATCATCCAGCGCGCCTCGACGATCGCCGACTTCACCGACACCAGCGCCTTTGCCCCTGAGGTGAATGAAGACGGCGCCGCCCAGCCGGAGGAGTGGTTCAGGCTGAACCCGGCGGAGGGAGAGGACTCGGCGGAGGAGATCGACTACAACGACGAGGGCGAAGAGGAGGAGGAGGAGGAGGATGGCGGAGACATTGTGCCGGATGGTGGAGCAACCAGCCAGCCTTAGCCTGATCGTGCTTCCAGCAACGAGGCGCGTGTGAACGCGCCGCCTGCAGCGGGTGACGATCAGGCCGAGACTCGCCAGCCGGCCACTCCTCCAGCCGACACTGCCGTCTCCGCCAACCTGCCCGACACGCCTGTTGCTCCCTTAGCCTGACTCGTCATCTTTACTTTCCTGCTTGCTACTCTTTGAACAACTTTTTTATTAAATTTGTGCAGTTCCACCCACTGGGGGTGTATTCAAACTATGTTGAATGCCGGCCTTTAGAAGGCCCTTTTGTGTAAATATAATTATGCATGTGCTTGGCTTCCATTCCTACTTGCTTTTCATCTTTTGGCTATTTTCCTTTGCCGCCTTCCCTTGGTCGCCACCTTCCCAGCCGGACAGCTGCTCTGCAGTCTGTGGCCGGGTAAGGGCTTGGCCGTCTGGGAAGGCAAGTACTCGAGCTTTCTTAGATTGTATCAAGGTAAGAAGGGAAGTCGGCCAGCCGGCTGTTCTGACAGCCGGTTGGCGTGGGGAAAGCCGGCTTGAGTTATATAAGTTCGTTAGTCCTTAGCCGTTTTTTCGTGTGGGCATCCTTTCCTGCCTTGACTCTTGTTAGTAGGACAGTCGATTCTTCGAGCTACGACTTTTAACATGAGAGGGCTTGGGTGCCGGCACACTACTTGTCTGATTGCAGGTAGAACTTAAGTATAACCCAAGGCGGCAAGTCCCTGGCCGACTGATCGGACCCGGTGCCGGACGAGAAAATCAATGTAATAACATAGCCATGGGCATAATACTCATCATTCATAGACAAAAAGAGGGTAGTCCCCGAGTACTCCTCGGGGGGCCCGTTGTCTCATAGTACAAAGCGTAGCATGGTACATACTGTATTTTAACTCTAAAATCTTCGGAGGAGATTGGCGTTCCATGGTCGTTCCGACTCCTTGCCGGAATCGTCCCTCTTGCGTGCCTTCGGCTTCTGCGCGTTGATCAGGTAGTAGGAATCGTTGCCTAGAGCTCCGCTGACGACGAATGGGCCTTCCCAAGGGGCTAAGAGCTTGTGTTGGACGGCTGTTCGCTGGATCAGCCGGAGCACAAGGTCGCCCTCTTGGAAGGATCTTGGCTTGACCTTCCGGCTGTGGTAGCGGCGTAGACCCTGCTGGTAGATGGCGGACCGGCTGAGGGCTAACAGCCGGCCCTCTTCCAGCAGGTCGACACCGTCTTCTTGTGCTTCCTTGGCTTCCGCCTCCGTGTACATGGTGACTCGAGGTGAGTCGAACTCAATGTCAGTTGGGATGACAGCCTCGGCACCATATACGAGGAAAAAAGGTGTGAAGGCGGTTGACTTGTTTGGAGTGGTGCACAAGCTCCAGAGGACGGCCGGCAGCTCGTCGAGCCAACAGCTGGCCGAACGCTCCAGTGGCACGACCAATCGGGGCTTGATGCCGGAGAGGATGAGGCCGTTTGCTCGCTCGACTTGGCCGTTTGACTGCGGGTGGGCAATAGACTCTAAGTCCAGTCGGATGCCCTGTGTCTCACAGAAACGTGCCAGTGCTCCCTTGGCAAAATTCGTGCCATTGTCGGTGATGATGCTATGTGGTATACCATACCGGGTTGTGATATCTGCAATGAATGTCAAGGCAGTTGGCCCATTCAGCTTCTTGATCGGCTTCGCTTCAATCCACTTGGTAAATTTGTCCACGGCGAGAAGCAGATGTGTCATGCCGCCGCGCGCCGTCTTGAATGGGGCCACCATGTCCAATCCACAGACGACAAAGGGCCAAGTGAGGGGAATGGTCTTGAGTGCAGAAGCCCCAGGTGTTGCTTGGAGCCGAAGACTTGGCACCCTTTGAAGTGTTTGACTAATTCCTTGGCGTCATCCAAAGCAGTCGGCCAGAAGAATCCATGGCGGAAAGCTTTGGCGATGAGTGATCTTGAGGCTGCGTGGTGGTCGCATTCGCCTTGGTGTATGTCCTTGAGGATAGCTATGCCCTTCTCTGGCTCGACGCAACGCTGGAAGACTCCAGTGACACTCCGCCTAACAAGCTCTCGGTTCACTATTGTGTATGCTCCGGCTCGGCATTGGACTTGTCTTGCCGAGATCTCGTCAGTCGGTAGCTCTCTGTTAACCAGAAAATTGAGGATGGGCTGGGTCCATGATGGAGCTGTGACTTCTTCTGTTGTCAAGACAGCCACTACGACCAGGGCGGGTGGGCTGGGTGGTGAAGAGTTGGAGTCGGCCACCGCCTGCTGTGTTGATGTAGTTTCCGGGCCGGCTGCAGTAGTCCCTGGGCCGGGTTCTGAAGTCCCCAGGCCGGGTGTGACTACAGCAGTCCCCGAGCCGCCTATCGAAGTACCCGAGCCGCCTGCTTGGCTCCCCAAGCCGGGTCCGACTGCATTGGGGTCAGGCGGCACGAAGATGGAATCAGACTCTGGAGACAGCTTGACAGACGGCTTGAGGAGGCGTTGGAGAGAGACGCCAGTTGGTATAGCTTGTCGGGTGGAGCCTATTCATGCCAGGGCATCTGCTTGCTCGTTGTCGGCCCGTGGCATGTGGAGGAACTCGCACCCTTCAAAATATCCGCTGAGTTGCTGGATGAGAAAACGGTAGCTCGCCATGTTTGCGTCCTTGGCGTCCCAGTCGCCGGATGATTGCTGGACTACCAAGTCCGAGTCTCCATAGCACAGGATCCGGCGGATGCCGAGTTCTTTGGCTAGCCGGAGCCCGTGTATGAGCGCTTCGTACTCGGCCACATTATTGGAGGCGGCAAAATGAATTTGCAATGTGTATCTGAGCTTGTCGCCTTTGGGAGAGGTGAGGACGATGCCGGCTCCCAAGCCGGTGCGCATCTTGGATCTATCGAAGTGCATCCGCCAATGAGTGGAGTCAGGCGCAGGCGGCAGGTACTGGGTCTCGGCCCAGTCGACGAGGAAGTCGGCCAATGCCTGGGATATGATGGCGGTGCGGGGTTGGTAGAAGATCGTATAGGGGGCCAGCGCAATGGCCCATTTAGCCACCCGGCCGGATGCATCCCGGTTGCCTATGATCTTGGCCAGCGGGGCAGTACATACGATCGTGATGGGGTGCTCTTGAAAGTAGGGCTTGAGCTTCTTGGCGGCGAAGTACACGCCATAGCACATCTTGTGATAGTGTGGGTAGTTCTGCTTCGAGGTGGACAATACTTCACTCAGATAATACACCGGCCTCAGGACTAGCTGAACTCGGCCTTCTTCTAGGCGTTGAATCATGATGACGGTGCTGACCACCCGGCTAGTGGCGGCAATGTAAAGGAGCATGGGCTCTTTCTCGGTTGGTGCCGCCAAGACAGGTGGCGTGGACAGCATCTTCTTCAGCTCGTGGAAAGCTTGGTCTGCTTGGTCATTCCACTCAAAGTGAGTGGATTTCTTCATGAGTCGGTAGAGGGGGAGAGCCTTCTCTCCGAGCCGGCTGATGAAGCGGTTGAGGGAAGCCAAGCATCCGGTAAATTTTTGGACGTCTCTCAGCTTGGTAGGAATCTCCATTCTCTCTATGGCCTTGATCTTCACTGGGTTGCACTTGATGCCGCATTCGGAGACCAGGAAGCCTAGGAGCTAGTCGGCTGGTACTCCGAACATGCATTTCTTAGGGTTGAGCTTGATCTGAAATCGGCGCAGGTTTTCAAATGTCTCCTTGAGGTCTTCCAGCAAGGTGCCACGCTTCTCCGTCTTCACCACAATATCGTCTACATAGACGTGGGAATTTCTGCCGAGTTGCTTGAGGAGACATTTCTACATGCAACGCTGAAAAGTGGCACCGGTGTCGGTGTCAAAACCGGCGGATCTCGGGTAGGGGGTCCCGATCTGTGCATCTAGGCGGATGGTAACAGGAGATGAGGGACACGATGTTCTTACCCAGGTTCGGTCCCTCTTGATGGAGGTAAAACCCTACGTCCTGCTTGATTAATATTTATGATGTGGGTTACAAGAGTAGATCTACCACGAGATCAAGGAGGCTAAACCCTAGAAGCTAGCCTATGGTATGATTGTTGTTCGTCCTATGGACTACAGCCATCCGGTTTATATAGACATCGGAGAGGGCTAGGGTTACACAGAGTCGGTTACAAAGGTAGTAGATCTACATATCCGTATCGCCAAGCTTGCCTTCCACGCAAAGGAAAGTCCCATCCGGACACGGGACGAAATCTTCAATCTTGTGTCTTCATAGTCTTGGAGTCCGGCCGATGATGATAGTTCGGCTATCCGGACACCCCCTAGTCCGGGACTCCCTCAGTAGCCCCCGAACCAGGCTTCAATAACGATGAATCCGACGCGTATGTTGTCTTCGGTGTTTGCAAGGCGGGTTCTTCTCCATGCTCCATGTGTTTGCCGGATATTGTCCAGTTGCTTCATAAATGCTGCGCTCCTTGGCTTCCGCGTCCAATAATGGCCTTCTTCCACACATCGTACGAATGCGAAAAGCCAGGGTATTTTTATGTTTTACCCCCTAGCTGCGCAAATAAGCTGCCTATAAGAGAGGCGAGGATCCAGATCCAAATCACACCATCCTCCTTCCGCAAGTACTCATCGAGGCGCATCTGACACCAAACCTATTCCAACATGGACAGTCGACGCGGCTCCTCTTCTCGCACTCCCAGCCCTAAGCCAGGAGATTGGAGGAGATGCTCAGTCCCGCACAGCGAGTTAGTGACGCTCCAAGCAGAGGGATATCTTCCCCCGGCCTTCATGGTTCCGGTTCAAGCCGGACTGGCCACCTACAAGGGTGGGAAGTAGGCGGAGTGCGCCACCAATCCCTCCAAAGGAGAGCGGGTATGCTTCGTCCCCTACTTAATAAGGGGACTCGGATTTCCTATACATCCATTTCTCCGGGGGCTCCTGGAGTTCTACGGACTCCAGCTTCATCATCTTACACCTGCCTCCATTTTGCACATCGCGGGCTTCGTAGCTCTGTTTGCGCCGTTCTTGGGCATTGAGCCCCATTTTGCGCTGTGGAAAAGGCTGTTTTGCCTCGTACCCCGCTCTCGCGAGGGGTCGATATATCAAGTGGGCGGAGCCGAAATATGGCGCATCGCCGGGACCGGATACCTATCCGGGACCCCAAAGAAGGCGTCCGAAGACTGGCCTTCAGAGTGGTTTTATATGGAGGACGCTCCGCTGCGGGATCCAGTCCGAATCGGCCTTCCAGAGTTCAGCAACGCTCCGCAGAAGAAACGCCTGAGTTGGCGGCCACGGAGCCCTCAACGAGAAGATGATAGGAGCGTCCATTACTCTATGGGCCGGATACGGCTGCTAGCGCATTCCGGATTAACCATGATCTGAGTCATGGCCACATGCATTAGGCGCGGGGTGCAGCCGCTCCAATATAGGGGCTACCCCATGTGGGACTTCAACGGAGAAGATGACACCACCCGTCACGGCCACAAGGGACCTGGCTCGGCCGACTACCTGGTGAAGATCATGTCCGGCTTGTACAAGGGGGAGAAGGAGGACTTCCTCCGCACGAATCCTTTGAACGGGTTTTCCATGAACAACCCTCGAAGCTGGGTAACTGGTCACATGCATATCTGATCCGTTCCTTTAAAGGCAATTGTCTTATTGTATGATTTTGACACAGGAACTGCGTCGGGATGTGGAGGGCATAAAAAGCCCAACTCCACAACCCGAGGATCCAGAAAGGTCCCTTGATCCGGCCTCCGAAGAGGATCCGGACTTAGCGGTGGAACTGATCGACGGGGTGTTCCACCAGCTCAGCATAGACAATGCTTTAGTCGCCATTATGGCTGACTACCCTGGTTTGTTTCCGGCCTCCCAGGTGACTACGACCGAGGTCTTGACACCATCATTTAATCCGTGCTCAATTCTGACCATCCCATACTGATGGTGCATCGCATGAGGTGCCTTTAAGGCGGGAAGCCGAACCCGCGGTGGCCGGCCAACAAGGGTCAGTCCGGCCCAGCAGGCGGAAGAGGAGTGCGACACGAACTGAAACGTCGCCGCAACGGTACGGAGCACCGCTATTTTTAAGGGAAGGATTCCCAGGAGGTATATTAATGCTCATAACTTTTCCAGAAAGAGCGCTCTCCGGACAGTGTCCGGAGAGGTTGCCAATCAAGCCTCCGCCAGCCATGCTCCAACGCATGGCCCGAGAGGGGAGGCGAATACAAGGCATGGGTCGGACGCTCCTCCGACGGAGGATGCCGACAGGCTGTCCGCCACCCGGTCTGAGGTGGAGAGCACCATGAATCACAGGCGTCGCCGGACAGTTCTTCGTGACGCGTGTTTCTCCCTGGAGGCGTTAAATGCCTTTGATGCGAGAAACGCGCACCTCCGTGCCGCTCAAGATGGGTTAACCAGAGCCACGAAGCAGTATGTGAAAGACATACGTGTAAGTAACTTTAATAGTTATATATGCCAGTAGCCCCCGAGACTTAAAATAGTTAAAATAACTGATTTAAGGATCAATTTTTATGCAGGATCTTATGGAGAAGAATACCCATCTGTCCCAGCAGCTCCAAGAGTGCAAGGCCCAACTTGAGGCCGCACTGGCCGCCACAGGGGGAGCCACAAAGACCCCCACTGGTAAGACGTATTTTGAAAAGATAATTAATTAACAAAGTGCGGTGTGAATCTGACAATAATAGTGCAGAGGGCGCCGAACTAGATCCGAACAAGCAACAGCTACTGCGTCAGCTAAAGGCTGGCAAGAGGGTGCTTATGAAGGTGCAGCAGGAGAGAAACAAGCTCCAAGATGCCCACACCCAACTAGGAGAAGAGCTGAAGGGTGTTCGGGCCCAGCTGTCTGGCTCTGTGAAGGAGAATCAACGGCTTCGTCGCGGCATTTATAGTAAGTGCTTGAGCAAATTCCTTTGAAAAGAAGAATTCGGTGAGGAAGTCGATTGACAGAAATATGTCTTTAGGTGTGCTCACAGGTCGCCCTGCGGAGGAAATTCCTGGGTCAACGGGTGACCAACTTCCCGAACTGGTGCAATTGTTCGAACGTGTTCGGCAGGCGATGAGTGGCGTCGTTCATGCTTTATGCCCATCCGTCTCCCTACCCGAGGGCCTTGGTGAGCTTGCTGAGAAGCTTCAGGGAGCACGGCGACGCCTCCGTTTGTGGAAGATATCGGCCTGCCGTCAGGGCGCCAGGGAGGCCTGGGCCATGGTGAAGACGCGATACCCGAAGGCTGACCCAAACCACATGGCCGAGGTCGGACCTGCGGGGCCTGATGGGAAGGAGATCCCTGTGAGCTTGATGTACGGCCAAGTAGAACTCGCCGCGAAATATTCCCAACAGGACTGTAAATTAGACAGCCTGTTAGATGGGATTGAGGAGGAGTACAATCAATCGGTTTGACGATGTAATTTGAAATGACATGTAAGATGCCTTCTAGCCGGATTGTAGATCGTTTGTCTTTGCGGACCGTTTCGCTTCAACCTCGGGACCCAACAGTCCGGAGTGTGTCCGAATACCCTTACGGTTATAAAAGAACCGGGGCATGCATGGAGACAAGGCATCGGGGTCATAATTGCTTTATCAGACAAGTGCCCAACTAGTTATGTTATATTACATGGTTAGTAAGAAACATCTTCCAGGGAGAATAGTTCCGTTAAGGGTTCCTTTCCCTGGGAGGCATGCCCTAAGGTGCAATGCCGGACTGCGAAAATAGCAGAAAAAGCATCTGGGGGCAGATAAATAAGTAAGTAATAAATTGTCTTTCAAGTCACCGACCGAATATTCTCTTAAGAACGCTAGCTTTCGGCTTCACCCAGTCTGAGGTACACATCTGGCTGACCCAGCAGTAACAATCGCAGAGGTGCTCCCTTTACCTCCTAGCCGAACGATCGGGAACGTAGGGGTAAGCACAGGAGCCAGACAACCCAGCTTGGCCAAAACTTAAGTCATATCGATGCATATAATGGTGAATAAAAGGTACATGCGGAAGTATGACACATGTATTGGGCGTGAAGCCCATATGAATAAGCTTCTGGTAAAGAAGCCCCCAGGTATAATGAGTGCTAGGAGCACATCAAGTGTGTGCGAACAAAGCGCAAATCAGCCTATAAAAGGTATTGAAAAAAAAGTGGGAAGAAGGAGGGGGACAAGAGACAGTAAAAAATATAAAAAGGTGGACGGGGGAGTGAGACGAACTCTAAGTGCGGTGTTTAGGCGTAGAATCTTCGGAGACGGGCTGCGTTCCATGGGTTCGGCTCGAGTCGGTTGTCAGATGCTTTACGTAGACGGTATGCTCCGCCGGTCAGGACTTGGTCGATGATGAAGGGACCTTCCCACTTGGGCTTAAGTTTGTCCTTTTTCTTGTCCGGCAGGCGTAGAATGTGTTCGCCGACATTGTAAGTTTTGGCCCGTACTTCTCTGCTTTGATATCTTCGAGCCTGCTGCTGATAAAATGCGGAATGAGCCTTTGCGACGTCTTGCTCCTCCTCTAAGGCGTCCAAACTGTCCTGCCGATCCAACTCGGCTTCTCTTTCTTCGTACATGCGCACACGAGGTGAGTCATGAATTATATCGCAGGGCAGAACTGCCTCTGTGCCGTATACCATGAAAAATGGTGTGAATCCAGTAGTTAGGTTTGGCGTGGTCCGCAGTCCCCAGAGTACAGAGTCGAGCTCCTCTACCCAGTGCGTGTTAGATTCCTTGAGGGACCGCACTAGTCTGGGTTTGATGCCGCTCATGATTAGACCATTTGCTCGCTCGACTTGACCGTTAGTTTGGGGGTGATAGACTAAGCGTAATCGAGCTTGATGTCCATGTTTTTGCACCAGAGTTTAACCTCGTCGGCCGTGAAGTTCGTGCCGTTATCAGTGATGATGCTGTGGAGGACGCCAAAACGGTGTACTACCCCGGATATGAAGTCTATCACCGGTCCGGATTCTGCCGTTTTAACCGGCTTGGCCTCAATCCATTTGGTGAATTTGTCCACCATGACGAATAAGTATTTGTGCTTGTGGGTTCCCCCTTTAAGGGGTCCAACCATGTCAAGCCCCCAGACCGCGAACGGCCAGGTAATGGGTATAGTGTTGAAGACGGTGGGTGGCATGTGGGTCTGATTAGCAAAGAGCTGGCAACCAACGCATCGTTGGACTAAGTCCTGAGCATCTGCCCGGGCTGTCGGCCAATAAAATCTTGTATGGAAGGCCTTGCCTACAAGTGCCCGGGCTGCAGCGTGGTGCCCGCCGAGTCCGGCGTGAATTTCAGCCAGGAGATTCCGCCCCTCCTCTTCGGAGATACACCTTTGAAGGACTCTGGTTGTGCTTTTCTTATAAAGTTCTCCCTCATGGACCTTGTAGGCTTTAGATCGCCGAACTATGCAGCGGGCCTCATTTTGGTCTTTGGGAAGTTCCTGCCGAATTAAGTAGTCTAGGAATGGTTCTGTCCACGGGGCAATTACTGCCATTATTTCGTGAGCTGAAGGTGTTATTTCATTGGCTGAGCCGCCGATTGTGTCAGAATGGTTTGAGTTAGGTGATGCAGCTGGCTCCGGATTGTTATTTCTGGACTCCTCTTCCCATACACGGATGGCTTAAAGAGCCGTTCTAGGAAGATGTTTGGAGGGACGATGTCTCGTTTCACGCTGATGCGTGCTAACACGTCTGCTGCCTGGTTATTATCCCGGGCTACATGGTGGAATTCGAGTCCTTCGAACCGAGCTGACATTTTTAGGACGGCGTTGCGGTAAGCTGCCATTTTTGGATCTTTGGCGTCAAAGTCTCCATTTACTTGGGATATTGCGAGGTTTGAATCCCCGCGCACCTCTAGGCGTTGAATGCCCATGGAGATTGCCATCCGGAGGCCATGCAGAAGGGCCTCGTATTCGGCTGCGTTGTTAGAGTCCATGTACATTATTTGAAGTACGTATTGGATTGTGTCTATAGTTGGGGACGTCAGGACGACGCCAGCCCCCAAGCCATCCAACATTTTGGATCCGTCGAAATGCATGATCCAATTGGAGTATGCGCCGTACTCTTTAGGGAGTTCGGCTTCGGTCCATTCGGCGACGAAGTCAGCCAGAACCTGCGACTTTATAGCTCTCCATGGTTTATAGGTTATGTCAAATGGTAAGAGCTCAATAGCCCATTTTGCAATCCTGCCCGTTGCGTCGTGATTGTTTATAATATCGTTGAGAGGTACTTCGGAGGTCACCATTATGGAACACTCTTCAAAGTAGTGTCGCAGCTTCCGGGATGCCATGAACACTGCATACGCTATCTTTTGATAATGTGGGTACCGGGACTTGCATGGAGTTAGAACAGTGGATACGTAGTACACTGGTTTTTGAAGAGGGAATCTGTGCCCTTCTGTCTCTCGCTCGATGACGAGTACCACGCTGACAACTTGATGTGTTGCTGCGATATATAATAACATAGGTTCGCCGAGGTTGGGCGCGGCCAGGACCGGATTTGTTGCCAGTATGGCCTTTATTTCTTTGAGTCCGGCTGTGGCAGCATCCGTCCATTCAAAATGTTTGGTGCACCGGAGGAGGCGGTAGAGGGGCAGAGCCTTTTCTCCCAAACGGGAGATGAAGCGACTTAAGGCTGCTACGCATCCAGTTAGTTTTTGTATTTGCTTGAGGTCTTTTGGAATATCCAATTGTGACAGAGCTCGGATTTTGGCCGGGTTTGCTTCAATTCCTCTACCAGATACGATGAAGCCCAAGATCTTTCCGGCTGGTACGCCGAAGACGCATTTTTCCGGATTGAGCTTAATGTCATATGCTCGGAGGTTGTCGAATGTCACCCTCAAGTCTTCTACTAGAGTTTCGACGTGTTTGGCCTTGACGACCACATCGTCTACGTATGCCTCTACTGTTTTGCCTATCTGGGTAGCCAGACATGTTTGAATCATGCGCTGATATGTTGCGCCGGCGTTTTTGAGTCCGAAGGGCATTGTGTTGAAGCAGAATGGCCCGTATGGAGTAATGAATGCCGTTGCGTCCTGGTCTTTCTCCGCCATCTTGATTTGATGGTATCTGGAGTATGCGTCGAGGAAGCACAATGAATCGTGCCCTGCGGTAGCATCGATGATTTGGTCGATGCAAGGGAGGGGGAAAGGGTCCTTTGGACAGGCATTGTTAAGGTCTTTAAAATCGACGCGGAGGCGCCATGATTTGTCCTTTTTTGGTACCATTACTAGATTGGCTAGCTAGTCCGGATGTTTTATATCTCTGATGAATCCGGCTTCTAAGAGTTTGGCTAGCTCCTCTCCCATTGCCTGTCTTTTGGGTTCGGAAAATCGCCGAAGAGCTTGTTTGACTGGCTTGAATCCTTTTAGGATATTTAGGCTGTTCTCTGCCAGCCTGCGTGGGATTCCTGGCATGTCTGAAGGGTGCCAGGCAAATGTTCCAATTTTCCCGAAGGAATTCTCGTAGTGCGGCTTCGACATCAGGACTTAATTGTGCCCCAATGGAGGCCGTCTTTGTGGGGTCCGTTGGATGGACCTGAAATTTGACTATTTCGTCTGCTGGTTTAAAAGAGGTGGACTTGGACCTCTTATCGAGTATCACATCGTCCCTTTCCACCGTGGAGCGCAGCGTAGTTAGTTCCTCTACCGCTAGGGCTTCAGACAATGCCTCTAGGGCCAGTGCGGCTGTCTTATTTTTAGCGCAGAGTGTTGTATCTGGATCACCGGCAAGAGTGATTATCCCATTGGGTCCGGGCATTTTGAGCTTCATGTACCCGTAGTGGGGTATAGCTTGGAAGATTGTGAATGCCTCTCGCCCTAACAAAGTGTGATATCCGCTGCCAAATGAGGCCACGTGGAACGTGACCTCCTCGGACCTGTAATTGTCCGCTGAGCCGAACACTACATCTAGTGTGATTTTTCCTGTGCAGCGTACTTCTCGACTAGGGATTATCCCACTGAAGGTTGTGCTGCTTCGCTCGATGCGGCTCCAGTCAATATCCATTTTTTGAAGGGTTTCCTCGTAGATGAGGTTTAATCCGCTGCCGCCATCCATGAGTACCTTGGTAAGGCGAAAGCCGTCCACTATCGGACTGAGAACCAATGCGGCTGGTGCTCTAGCTGTTCGGAATTTAGGTTCGTCGCTGGCGTTGAAGGTGATAGCCGTGTCACTCCATGGATTTGCTGTTGCTACTTGGTAGACTTCGGCGAGGCCGCGGAATTTTCATTTTCGCATGTTATTTGATGCGAAAGTCTCGAAGACTGTTAATACCATACCGGTACTGCTGGGCTATTTGCCCGGGGCTAAAAAAGCCTTCGCCACTTTTAGCCACCTGCCGTAGTATCCAACATGCTCGAAGGCTGTGTGTTGGAGTGGCGCCCTCCGTACTATGGATTTTTCAGGGTCCGTTGAGCCAGCCCTCCAGTACGGTTCCATGCCCTTTAGGGGTTTTTTGCTTTTTGGTTTTTAACCCAGGTGCTTGAGTATGGCGCGCCCTTTTACTTCGGACTAGGGTTGTAGTCAAGGCCGGACTGTCCCAAAACCTAGCTTCGGTGTTCCTGGCACTCTCCATCACACAGTATTTTTGTACGATGGTCGCTAGGTCGACGAAGCGTGTAACTTCCTGACGACTTATGGCGTTCATGATTCCCTTGTCCGTGCAATTGTTGCAGAAAATTGAAATCACGCTTTCTTCGCAACAGTCCTTTATCCTGTTCAGAACCAGGAGGAATCTGGCCGAGTAATGATGTACTGTTTCGTTGGGCTCTTGTCGTATTCGAGAGAGATCGCTTATGTTTGGGTGGGCGGGTGGAATCAAGTTCGGAACCCCGCCCGATCTGAGGCTCAAAGGCCAAGAAGTTTCTGGATTTGGAAGCTTGACTTGCTGGATGCTTTCCAACGAATCTAGTCCGATGCCTGACTCTAAGTTCAGTATTTGATTAGCGTCCATCTCTCCGCGGGAATCCGTCTTGGAGGGATCGGGAATCCGGACATAGTTGGTTTTCAACGTAGAAGAAGGGTTGCCGCATTGTCCCTCTACCATGACAACGTGGTGGGTAGCCTGAGGAGAGTTAATCTCTCTCAGATCGGTTTTAAGCCCAATCTGATCGTAGTCTGTAGCGACTCCTAGGGCGGCAATGCGATCCAAGAGCTCGTTTACAGAGAAGAGCTCAATCGGATCTAACTGCTCGGCGAATTCCGGGTTGACGTGAAGATCGCTTTTGATGACCTGAGAGGTCATCGTCGGAGCGGTGGCCGAACAGGCGGTCATAAGAAAACCACCTAGCCGGACAGTTTGGCCGGCGGCTAAAGCTCTCTTGACGACGGTGCTGTCTTTAAAGACGGGAAAAGGCATCCTTCCTGATCGCGACGGCACAGAGGAACTCTCAATGAAAGCACCAATGTCGGTGTCAAAACCGGCGGATCTCGGGTAGGGGGTCCCGATCTGTGCATCTAGGCGGATGGTAACAGGAGACGAGGAACACGATGTTTTACCTAGGTTCGGGCCCTCTTGATGGAGGTAAAACCCTACGTCCTGCTTGATTAATATTGATGATGTGGGTTACAAGAGTAGATCTACCACGAGATCAAGGAGGCTAAACCCTAGAAGCTAGCCTACGGTATGATTGTTGTTCGTCCTATGGACTACAGCCATCCGGTTTATATAGACACCGGAGAGGTCTAGGGTTACATAGAGTCGGTTACAAAGGTAGGAGATCTACATATCCGTATCGCCAAGCTTGCCTTCCACGCCAAGGAAAGTCCCATCCGGACACGGGACGAAGTCTTCAATCTTGTATCTTCATAGTCTTGGAGTCCGGCCGATGATGATAGTTCGGCTATCCGGACACCCCCTAGTCCGGGACTCCCTCAACCGGCATTTCTCAAGTCGAATGTCATAGTCAGGTAACAGAAAGCTCCAAATGGTGTGATGAAGGTTGTCTTGAGTCGACCAGACAGATCCAACTTTATCTGGTGGTAGCCTGAGTAAGCATCCAAAAATCTCAATAGCTCGCATTCGGCTGTGGAGTCTATCACTTGATCAATCCTTGGCAGGGCAAAAGGATCTTTGGGGCAGGCTTTGTTGAGGCTGGTGTAGTGAATGCACATGCGCCACTGTTTGTTCTTCTTCAACACCAGGACCGGGTTGGCAAGCCACTCAGGGAAGAAAACTTCCATAATGAAGCTGGCCGACAGGAGCCGGGCTATTTCTTCTCCGACTACTCTACTCTTCTCTTCTGACAGGCGGCGCAAGGGCTGCTTGACCAGCTTGGCATCTGATCGGACATGTAGCTTGTGCTGGGAGAAATCCGTCGGAACACCCGGCATGTCTTTGGGAGACCATGCGAAGATGTACCGATTCTCATGGAGGAAATCAACGAGCTCGCTTTCCTATTTGCTGTCAAGGCCGGTTCCCATGACAGCGTACCTCTCCGGGTGCTCCGGGTCTAGAGGTATCTTCTTCATTTCTTTGGACGGTTGGAAAGAACACTGAGCCTCATACTCCTTGGGGTCGGGGGACAAGGCCGGCTGCTTGCCGTCCATGGCCATGACTCGGTCCAGCATCTTCTTCTCTTCAGCGATCACGAGGGACTCGGCCAGCGGGCTGCTAGCTGCTGCACACTCAGAGGACTTCTTGTAGTATCTGGCTATGGTGATGATGCCCTTGGAACTCTGCATCTTCATCTTGAGGTAGGCGTAGTGGGGCACAGCCATGAACTTGGCCAGAGCAGGTCGGCCAAGCAGTGCGTGGTACGGGCTCTCCAGATCCACCACTTCAAACCATATTGCTTCTCGGCGAAAATGATCTTTGTCTCCAAAGAGAACATCTATCCTGATCTTGCCAATTGGTGCACAAGACAGGCCAGGTACGATGCCGTGGAACATAGTCCGACTCGGCATGAGCTGCTTTGTCTTGATATTCAGCTTCTCCATGGTGTCACGGTATAGTATGTTGATGCTGCTCCCGCTATCTATCAGCACGCGGGAGAATCGGGCAGCTCGCCTGTCTGTCGCAAGGGTGGCATCCAAAACCAATGCATAAGAGCTGGGAGACGGCATCACCTCTGGGTGATCGGCCCGGCTCTAACTGGTAGGCTTCTCCGACCAGTGCATGAACTCAAGGTTGTTGGAGGTGACCGCGTTGACTTCTTGGTGTTGTCGGCGCCGGCTTCGCCGGTCTTCGGGCTGGCTTGTAAAGACGACGTAGGCGGCATGCTCATCAGGGAACTCGTCTTGAAAAGCTCCGACTGCTAGCCGAGCGGCCTGCTGCTGAGGAGCCGGAGCCGGCTAACCAGCAGGCAGATGCGGCACGAGTCCTTCGCCCTTGGAGATTCAGTTGAGCCAATGGCATTTCCGACTAGTGTGGTTAGAGGCCTTCGCGCCGCTGTGGAACTTGCAGGGGGCATCAAGGGCTTGCTCGTAGGAGAAAGCCGGCTGCCAAGCCAGCCTGCCGCCCTTCTGCTTCTTGGGCGTGGGCCGCCCTTCGGGTTGTTCGTCTTCGACTGTGGCCACTTGCCGACTGGTGGAAGCTGGCATAGGAGCCTTGCGCTTGTTGTCATTCTGGTACGGGCGTCGATTGGAGTCTCCAGCAGTCGTCTTGGGAGCCGGCGCAAGCACCTTCCCGGAGGCATCTACTCGGAGCTCGGACTTCATCGAGGAGTCGGCCGTGGCGTACTTGTCTGCGATGACTAGCAGCTCGTCGAGGGTAGTCGGCTCATCGCAGAGGAGTCGGTGCTTGAGGAGGGTGCCTTCTCGGCACCCGACCGTGAAGTACTCGATGGCTTGAACCTCGTGCACCCCCTCGCAGAAGTTGCGGAACTCGGCCCAACGCGTGAGATAGTCGCGAGTTGACTCGTTGGGTCCTTGAACGCACAAGGAGAGCTGTAGGGGCTTGGGAGCCCGTTTGTAGGTGCTGGTGAAGTTTTGGATGAAGGCTTCCGTGAAGTCTAGCCAGCTGTTGATGCTGTAAGGCTTGAGGCTGTTGAGCCAGGTGCGCGCCGTGCCTTGGAGCATCAGGGGAACATATTTCATGGCAACACGCCTGGTGCTGTTTGCTATGCGGACTGCGGTGGAGTAGTCGATCAACCAATCTTCCGGCTTCACGGAGCCGTTGTACTTGGGCGTGTCTCTTGGGAGCGAGAACCCTTTGAGGAAGGGCTCGTCGCGGATGCGGGGGCCGAAACAAGGCGGGCCGACATCATCTTCTTCTTCTAACGCCAGGGATCGCGCGAGGCGGTCTATCCGATGGCAGGCATCGTTTTCGCCGAATCCTTCACGGCGACCTAGTCGGCCGCTGAGGGTCGGATGCGTGACAAGCGGCGGGGTGGGATACCTCTCCCCACGAGGCGGAGGAGGAGGCGGGTCGGCTCGTCGCTCCACGGCTTGAGGGCGGCCTTCTGCGTCGCGCTCGATGGTGACTCGAGTCCGACTGCGACTAGCAGTCGGCTCTTTTTTATGGCTTGTGCGGGCTCCGCCCACAGTAGGCGTTCGTGACGTTGTGCCGTGCTCTCGGCGTGGGGGAGGGCTTTCAGCATGGATGCCGGCTTCATGCCGCTTTGCGGCCGCGTCGATTAGTTGTTGGATGCGTCTGGTCATGTAGGGGAGCTCGTCGGCCCCTACTCCGTTCAGCTCGTCTACGACCGACTGGGTGGCGCGTAGGTTCTCGAGAGGCGTGGCGTAGACTGGGCGTTCTGCTCCCAGCATGTCGGCGATGGCCGCACCGCGTTTCTGGACGACACCGGCCCGGCTTGGCCTTTCGGGAGGCGGCGTGTCAAAGGCGGCGCGGTCGACTTTGCGCTGGTGGACCTCGATGAGGCATCTCATGGTGGCTAGCTTCTGGCCTTCCGCAATGAGGGCAAGGCGGCGTGCCTCCAGCGCCTCAGCGTCGGCGTCTGCCGGGATGGGGGCAGACAAATCATGCAGCACCGCTTGCAGGGCGTCGTGGATGTTCTCGCTAGAGGAGACTCCATGGCTAATGACCAGCACCTCGGTGACGGTGCTGCCGCCACTGTCGGCTCGAGGGAGAGGATCGTCGAAGACCACCACATTGGTGGGGAAGGCGTCGAGCGATGTCGTGTCGGAGTCGACAAGCATCGGGTCGGTGGAGCCAACCGACTCCAAATCCACAGCAGGCTCGCTGGAGACGTGGAGTTGGTCGAGGAGCCTGATGAGGCGTCTCTCGGGGCAGCCGGTGCCCGCGTCGGACGCGGGCTCGTCGGAGATGCGAGCCTCGCCAAGAAGATCGGCGAGGCAGCTCGCCGCACAGGCGTCGTCGACACCTTGCAGCGCGTCGGGGCAAGCGCCATCGGGCGTGCCGGGCAGGCTACGCTCGCGGGGGAGGAAGAGGGTTCCCGTCCAGAATAGGTCTCCAGACGATGGTGCAACTGGCCCCATGGTGGGCACCAAATGTCGGGTGGTAGGTGCGACATATGCCAACGGGTGGCTTATCATTGTGGGAGCCAATAAGACATCGCCGGTGCCTGGAAACGGGATAAGGCGAAGACATGCACGCCGGCGGATCTTACCCAGGTTCGGGGCTCTCCGTGGAGATAACACCCCTAGTCCTGCTCTGCGGGGTCTCCGCATGATCACTAGATCAACAAGTAGCTACAAGAGGCTCCTTGAGCTGTTCGGTGAGAGGAGGAAGAAGGGGCAAGGCTAGCTCTCTTCTCCTCTCCAAGCTGTGTCTAAAACTATCAAAGTCCAACCCTTTGCATGGGTGCCCTGGGGGGTTTATATAGGCCTACCCCCCAGGGGTACAATGGTAATCCGGCTGGGCGCGGGCCCAGCCGTCAGTGTCTACACTGGCTTGCTTCTCCGCTGACTGCTGGGGCCCGCTGACTGGTGGGTCCCGCCGGCTGCCGGCCTCCTGGTGGACAGGTAGGTCCCACCACTTGGGGGTCTTGTCGGGGGATGGTTACTATTTCCTCACCCTTGATGACGAGGGCTTTGTCAACGTAAGCGTGGCTACAGTGCCACCGCCTTGCGGGCGCTCACTGTAGCCTTACCTCGTCTTGTCTCCTTAATGGTGCACACTCTTTGAGGGAGGGAGCGAGCCGGCTGGGGAGAGCCGGCTACGTCCCTGGCTGACTAGGGGAAGCGTGGCCGCCTTCGGGTGTCTCTCTGACTAAGGGGCCCGCCGCCTGCGGGCCATACTGACAGCCTGCCGTGGGTGATGTCATGGTCAGCATGGCAACAGTGCCACGCCGGACGAGTCATGGCTGCCCCGTATGGCGTACTGTAGCCATGCGCATTCCGGGATTCGAGGGTGGCACCTTTCACTGTTGCCACGCCCCGTCCCATCGCCATTACGTTGGTGCAAACTTTGGGGCACGATCTGGGCCGCCTGTTGGGGAGCCAGCTTCTTGGAGTCGGTCATGTTGTGGCCGGCTTTCTTGGAGTCGGCCATGTTTGGACCGGCTTTCTGGAGTCAGCCCTCCTACGGCTTTCTTTACGAGGATTCTAGGGTCGGGCCGCCTTCCGATAGTCGGCTGATAGGGTAGCCGGCCGGGGGAAGGCGGACCCGTGTCTTGGGTGCTTGGAGGCTTTGATCGGCCTATTATTTTTTGAAGAGCCAGGGGTAGCCGGCTAGGCTACCCGTGGTGATTTACTCCGACACCTTCTCCTATGATCAGGAGAGCCATCGATCCTTTGGGAGACCCTACAGCGGAACTCTCAATGAAAGGACCAATGTCGGTGTCAAAACTAGCAGACCTCGGGGTAGGGGTCCCGAGCTGTGGATCTGAGGTCGATGGGGAACAAGGGACGATGAACACGGTGTTTACCCAGGTTCGGGCCCTCTCGAAGAGGTAATACCCTATGTCCTGCTTGATTATATTAGATGTATAGTATGGTGATAGAGTAGATCGACCTCGAGATCAGCATGAGCTAAAACCTAAAGTGATGAGGTGATGGAAGTCACTCTACCTCTAAAGACTACAACCCTCGGTTTATATAGACTACAATGAGGGGTAAAGAGATCTTGCCTATCCTTGACTTGGAGGGCACACCATGACTCCATAGATCTTCTGTCAGTATGCGGCTTCTCAAGTAGGGCCCATGTTCGATGGGCCGACGCCCTGAGGACCCCTTAACCCATGACTCCCTCAACAATATTCATCACTTTTCCTCTCGTAGGCAACGATTTTGTTTAGTATGTTAATGGCAATACTGGTTATTCAGTATCTTCTATTCTTGAATTGGAAGATTAACATTAAATCTTTAATTTGGCTTGTAGAAACATGGCATGCACTTCAACACTGCCATGTGGACCACGTGCACATGGGCATTCACTAGTGCAGGATGCTGCTAATGCGACACTACGATCATAGACCCTTCGAGAAACTGTGTGCAATGCACTAATCGCAAACGGCGGTGTAAGAGAACCATAAAAAATGTGCAAAATGTTTGCGATGACAGATGCATCAAACACAGTTCAGATTTTAGTTATGTGTGTGATGCAGGGCATACAGTTCAGTTCAATTAACTATTTGCGATGAGGAGTAACAAAAGAAACGGGCAGCTAGATGAAGGCGTGTGCAAGACACAACATATGGTTCACTAGGACGAATTGTTTGTGATTTGGCAACACAAAAGAAATAGTCAGCCTGATCAAGGTGTGTGCGATATACAACATGCGGTTCACTCGGATGAACTTTTTGTGTTGAGATGAGAGAACATAAGCGGTTCAATATAACAAGATCTGTGTGATATGCCGCAAACAGGTCTGTAATCAGAAATGTTTGTGAAGATCGATAATAACACAAGCAGTTGCTGTTAAGATGGCGTGTGTGTTGTTCGATGGGATTGCATACAGAACAACAACGTATATATTACATGCATGATTAACAAAATTCAACATCCAATTACATAGTTGTCTACTACATCATGGCATTTGCACACACCAAATTAAACTATTACATGCATAATTTCATAGGTGGCTACTACACACATGACACTTCCACACACCAATAAAGTAAACTATAAATTACATGCATGATTAACTAGCATAAACGATCATCTGATCATCATCTACTTCTTCTGACGCTTGGTCTGCTAGTGGCTTGATCCAGGCTCGTCGATTTGGGTAACGAGGCACTTCCTCATGCCATCGATCCGCCTATGCATCTTGTAGCATGTGTACACGCTCTTGGCAGCGAACCTGAGGTGAGGTTCATCAAGTCGCCGCATCCAAGCCCTGTGCTAGGATACAGGATTTGTTCTCTGGACATCCTGCTTCATATTTTCGTAGTAGGGGTCGATGATGGCTGAGGCAAGTTCGACCAGGGAGTCCTTCTTCGTGCTGGCCCAGACCCTGTAGTGGTCACGGATTTCGACAAGGTTCTGGCAGGACAAGCCCATAACACTGAGTGCTTTTACGTTGTTGGTGGTTTCCACTATGGCGAACTTGTAGTCGGTGCTGCTGACAAACCTATTAAAACGGTCGCAAGGCTCTCTGCCCATGCAGTAGTGGTAGATGAGGACATGATGACCCACGCACAACTGGGCGACGGCAACCTTTTGATCTATGCCAGGATGACCGGCGGTGTACTGGAGGTCGATGCCGACTAGCTTGTACTTGTCTCCAGCAAGCAACTGCTCAAGGGTGTTTATGTAGTCGTCCACCATGGCCGGTTCGATGGTGTACACCACCGAGAGATCCGTCTCCCTCGCGTGGGTCTCCACTTTATGCTCGTTGAATGATACGTCTCCAACGTATCTATAATTTTTGATTGTTCCATGCTATTATATTACCTGTTTTGGATGTTTATGGGCTTTACTTTACACTTTTATATCATTTTTGGGACTAACCTACTAACCGGAGGCCCAGCACGAATTCCTATTTTTTTTTGCCTATTTCAGTGTTTCAAAGAAAAGGAATATCAAATGGAGTCCAAACGGAATGAAACCTTCGGGAGCGATTTTTTTGGAACAAATGCAATCCAGGGGACTTGGAGTGGACGTCAAGAAACAAACGAGGCGGCCACGAGGGTGCCCGGCGCGCCCCCCATCCTCGTGGGCCCCTCGAACGTCAACCGACCTACTTCTTCCTCCTATATATATCCACGTACCCCAAAAACATCCAGGAGCACCACGAAAACCTAATTCCACCGCTGCAACCTTCTGTATCCGCGAGATCCCATCTTGGAGCCTTCGTCGGCGCTCCGCTGGAGGGGGAATCGACCACGGAGGGCCTCTACATCATCTCCAAGGCCTCTCCGATGAGTTGTGAGTAGTTTACGACAGACCTTCGGGTCTGTTGACGCCTGATTTTGGCAAGATACAGAGAGAAAGGGTTTTCAGCATGAAAAGTTTCACATCACCAAGTGGAACAACTTTGATGTTTAGGTTATCATCGTCCGACTCCATCTTAGGGGCCGAAATTATATTCCGAGTGGCAGAATTCAATATTCCGAGTGGTTTTCGGCCGATCATGCCTTCGAGACGACCTCGGATGAAGGAGTACTCTAAAGGAATTGTCTTTGTCTCATCGAAGCAATCAATTTTGATATATAAACCATCTCAATCCGAGTTTGTATGCAAAAGTTACAATCAATACAGACCAGCCCTACCAAAGACCAAAATATTACGCTCGACACCAGACACATGTTAATGAGTGTCTAATGCAATGCGTGAGCAATTCGGCCTTCTGGATGGCCTTGAATGGAAAAACTTTCAACATAAAAAAGTTTTGTCTCGTCGAGCCGATCGATTTTCATATACAATTGGTCTCAATACGATGTCATATGCAACCTGGAGAGGCAAATCAAGATCAGGCTGTCTTTTCAATCGGGAAATTCGAGTGGAAAGTTTTACCATCCGAGTGAAAACCTACCGGTCGAGTAAAAGGTCGAGTGAAAACTTACCGATCGAGTAAAAGGTCGAGTGAAAACCTACTGATCGAGTAAAAGTTCGTGAAAACCTACCGATCGAGTAAAAGGTCGAGTGAAAACCTAACGATCGAGTAAAAAGTCGAGTGAAAACCTACCGATCGAGTAAAAGGTCGAGTGAAAACCTAACGATCGAGTAAAAGGTCGAGTGAAAACCTATCGATCGAGTAAAAGTTTGTCTTCCGAGTGAAAATATAGTCATCCGAGTGAAAGATTGTTTTCCGAGTGAAAAGGTCGAGTCGGATGGTCCGAGTGAAAGTCTCTAATATCCGAGTGGATGAGCTCGAATCCGAGTGAAACTGAACATGTGCCCGAAAGTTTATCAAGATGAGCTCGGATGAAGAAGTGTTCAATATAGAAGTTATGCATATCATCAAGACGGTAAACTTTGGTTTTGGAGTCATCATCATCAAAGATAGTATATGGCCTACAAGATCACTACGAGACTCGGATGATCCAGTCTACTGCAAGACCGAGTCCGACTGGAAGGTAAAGATGACCTCGAAGAGTATTCAAGATGACCTTATTCGAAAAAGTAATCAACATGAGAGTTGTTCGTATCATCGAGGCGCACAAGTTTGATATTTGGGTCGTCTTGATCGGAGATCATATGCAAGCTCGGCGGCCCGCGCAAGAAGGAAGACAGAGTTTGGGCCAGATTCAGACTGAATCCGGGTTGGAATAGAACTAGGACTCTAGGACGCGAATTGATGTAATTTTTCTTGTAAGGAAAGCCTAGATGAATCCTTTACTTGTACGGGAAGTCCAGCCGCCTCTTATATATGTTGGGGGTGACGGCCGATTGAACAACACACAATCGAACAAATCAATATACTACTTTTCCTGTCTACGTTTTACCTCTCCACCATTTTCTCTCTCATTCTTTGATGTTCTTCGTGTTTGAGAGCTGCTAATCTCGAGGCTCTAGGGGCGAGCGAATCGACCTAGGGTAGCCCATAGCCGCCACACTCCCTGACGGGGTCCCTCCCGGGGGTGTGGGGTTTTCGGGTCTGCAAAAAGCGCCCTTCGACTGTCTTGCGTATCGCGCTGTCGGTCGGGTCTCCTTCGACGTGAGCTGCGGTGCATCACCCCTGGCATCGAGGGTACACGTGACGTGTTCGTGTGTCAACACACTTTTTGGCGACTACGCTGGGGAACGAAGATCAATCATCATCATCCACCGTGTCCGATCTTCCCAAGCCATCCGAGGTAGACGCCGATAACATCATTAAGCCCAGTCTTGATGAGATATCGGCTGATCATCGCCAAGTCTATGAGGAGTACAACAAGGCGTGCGAAGAGAAGTATTTGCAAGAGTTCCTTGCAAAGTTCAAGAAGCATCGCCAAGGCAACATCACTCCGATTGAAGAAATCAAGTTCCCTCCTCTTCAAGCCGAGCAGGTTAAACCTTCTGTGAGTACTACCTTTTCTCCTGAGCAGTGGGCTGAGATTGAAAGTCGTATTGCTGATGGTAACAATCTAGTCTATCAAACTTTCATAGAAAATACTAATGCTCAGAAGAATACATCTCAATCGACTAGTGGTAATGATGGTGTAGCTGCTAGTGTGCAAAACCCTAATCTGGCTTCACCTATTGCATCGGCGCCTCCCGTGCCGATGGCTTATTATCCTACATATTGTGGCTGCACCCATTAATCCTATTATGAGCATGCCAGGTTCGGTGGCAACGCCGAACCCAACCTTACCTACAGCTACAACCACTCGACCACTAGCAAATTATGGGTCGACATACCTGCCACAATTCCTACCTACAGCTAGTAATCATACTCCTCCTATGCCACTGCCACGAGCTTCATCTTCCACTATGGATGATGGTCTAGCTAATCTTAGAGAGGAGATGGCTAAGATGCTTCGAGAGAATTTTGGGGTTGAGTTACCTCGGAATCGGATTTACCAAAAGCCGTACCCCGAGTACTTTGATGCCATCCAGTGCCCTCCAGGATATATATTCCAGATTTTGTTAAGTTCAATGGAGAGGGTACAAAAACCACATGGGAGCATGTTAGTCAATACTTGGCACAATTAGGTGAAGCAGGTTCACTAAATGAGTTGAAAGTGCGTTTATTTCCTTTATCATTAACTGGTACCACATTTTCATGGTTTCCTTCTTTACAACATGGTTCCATTCAAGTTTGGTCGCAGCTAGAGCAGAAATTTCATGATCACTTTTACAGCAGCGACAATGAACTCAAGTTGTCACATCTAACATCGGTTAAACAGAAGCATGATGAATCGGTCTCCGATTACGTCAAGAGATTCAGAGAAATGAAAAACCGATGTTTTAGTTTGGTGATAACCGAGAGAGACTTGGCAGACCTAGTGCTGAGTGGTTTGAGAACTCCCATTAGAGAAAAGTTAGAAGGCTATGAGTTCTTAAATATTAACCAAGTCTTACAAAGGGCTTTGGCTCAGGAAAGCCGAAGCAAAGATATCAAAGAAGTGCATAGATACAAAGCCTATCGTCCAAAGATGAATATGGTGGAATATGATAATGATCACTCGGACGATGAGGGTGATGTTTTTGCTACTGAATTTGTTTGGCCATCTAAGGCCAAACCCTTTACTTGCAATGATCTGAAACCGATTCATAAGAATCGTGATGAAGATATGAAGTTTACTTTTAACATTGCTAAGTGTGATAGAATATTTGATGCTTTGCTGCAGGCTAAGATTATTAGAATATCTCATACTTTACCGCGTTTGAAGAGCTGAAACAGCGTGCTTATTGCAAATATCATAATTCTTTTTCTCATGCTACTAACGATTGCAATGTTTTTTGACGATAGATACAATCGGCCATTAATGACGGACGATTGAACTTTTCTGAGATGCAAGTTGATAAACAGCCCTTTCCAATGAACACCATGGATTTAGAAGGGAAGAAGCTGCTCATTCGGCCGGAGGTAGCCGAATCTGCTAATAAAGCTAATGTCATTGTTGGTGAGCCCAGGAATGACAAGGAGGGCGACAAGGTTTTGGGGAGACATGTTGTGCTTGATAAGCAACCCGATGGCAAGAAAGTGATCAAGATCACCATCAAGAATCCTACACTCGGGGGGCAAACACAGGTGCAGCAGGACACTCGAGTTAAATTTGTCGAGCCCAAGAGTCCAGAAGTTGGCAAATGGAAGAGGAATGAAGCTAAAGTGCAATGCAAGCGGATCAAGCCAACTTTTGATATGTTGCTGTCCAAATATGCTAATCAGTCGGCTGGTTCCAACTCTAACCGGCCATCATACTTGAAATGACCAAGGTCACCATCAGATGATATATTCAGTCAGTATGTGAAACCGAGTGGACCAAGGGCGTAGTTTTCAGAAGAGCAGAGGCAATCTGTGTGGAATCGACTTGATTACTCATATAATGGCCGACTGAACATTGGTGACTATCAGTCGGCTGGTCAACATATGCGACCAAGTGGAAACTATCCTAGTGTAAGAATGCACCCAGGTGGAAGCTATCCAAATGAAAAAATATGGATGGGTAGATTTCATCCGAGTGAAATCCATCCGAGTGAGTTCCATCCGAGTGGATTCCATCAGAGTGACGCCCATCCGAGTGGATTCCATCTGAGTAAAAAGGTGCGCCCGAATGGAAATTTCTTGCATCTGGAAAGTCGAACAGAATGGCGTGTTAAGTCACCAAGTGTTGTAGCAGTTGAGTCGGGAAAAGGCAAGGAGAAAATGGATGTCGACTCACTTATCTTGGGCACCGAAACATTCCCCATACAGCAGCCGACTTTGCATAACCACTCGATTGAGCCGATACTTGCTATCGCGCCAAAGCACTCGGCTAATGACCATGAAGCAAGCACCAGCCAAGTAAAGGTGAGAGATGCTAAATACACTCGACCAAAGTGGTGTCCTCCAGGGCTAACAAAGACATAGAAGAGGAAACTACAGAGGTTAAGGAGTCAAGAGATGGCAGAGCAGGAGACCGAGAAGCAAAAGGACAAGTTGTTCAATGACACTCGGCCCATGGTTCCAGCAAAACAAGTGTGGAGGCCTAAACAAATACAAGATACATCAGCTTCTACATCTATCACAGAAGTGCCTACACCACCCAAGGAGGATGATGCGACAGCTATTACATCGTCTGCAACACTTCTTACTTCTCCTTCACTCGACCAGATTTCAGAATCGGTCGATCCACTTGAAGAAGAGGCTGATATGTTGGACTATGAGTCTACACCGGTCCATGAAGGTATGGATATCAATATGGTATATTACTTACCTGCTGAGTTTCGTGTTGTAGATGAGGAAGGGGAAGTGGCTCAATTGGATTTTGGCCCTAAAAACGCAATATTCGAGAAGCCAAAAGAACTAGTAACACATTTGAAACCGTTGTATCTCAGAGGTCATATCAATGGATCGCCACTCAGTCGAATGCTTGTTGATGGTGGTGCTGTGGTAAATATTATGCCCTATTCGGTCTTCAGGAAATTGGGTTTGCCTGATGAAGAATTGATCAAGACCAATATGGTGCTCAGTGGGTTTGAAGGCAAAGAGAGAACTGAGGCCAAAGGTGTGATGTATGTGGAGCTTACAGTCGGAAGCAAAACTTTGGCTACTGCATTCTTTGTCGCTGAGGTGCAAGGTAACTACAATGTTATACTAGGCCGTGATTGGGTTCATGCAAACCTGTGCGTGCCATCCACTATGCACCAGTTTTTGATTCAGTGGGTTGATGATGAAGTGGAAGTCATTCATGCGGATAACTCGGCCTGTGTTGCTTTGGCCGATGCATCGGTGGATTGGCAACATCCCAATGCTACTTGCTTGACGGGACGTGACTTATCAGAGTTTGATTTTCTCAGCGCAACCAAGAATGGTTTTGTGCCCGTGTCTTTAAAGCCGACTGAATGCAATCGGCTCCAAGGTATGATATGTTTAAATGGATCCTAATTCTGAGTGGTTACAAAAACGTCTTGTAAAATATCGGTCCAGTGAGGACGATATGTATGAGTCTATAGAGGAGTTGGATGACATGGATAAACTTGGACAAGGTTTTACATCGGCTGATCCATTAGAAGAGATAGATTTTGGAGATGGTTTAGTCACTCGACCGACATTTATAAACAAAAATTTGAAAGCCGATTGTAAGGCTAAATTAATCGAGCTATTGAAAGAATATGTTTGTTGCTTTGCATGGGAATATCATGAGATGCCAGGGTTGAGCCGAGAGCTAGTGGAGCATCGGTTTCCTATAAAGGCCGGTTTTAGACCTTATAAACAGTCGGCCAGAAAGTTTAATCCGAAAACATATGACCGGATCAAGGAAGAGATCGGTCGACTGCTTGAAGCTAATTTCATTCGACCTTGTAGGTATGCCGAGTGGATTTCTAACATTGTCCCAGTGGAGAAGAAGGGATCTGGCAAGTTGAGGGTGTGCATTGACTTCAGAGATTTGAATAGGGCTACACCCAAAGATGAGTATCCCATGCCAATAGCTGATATGCTTATTAATGATGCTTCTGGACATAAGGTTATTAGCTTTCTAGATGGTAATGCCGGATACAATCAAATTTTTATGGCTGAAGAGGACATGTACAAAACGGCTTTCCAATGTCCTGGTTTCCTTGGTTTATTCGAGTGGACAGTGATGACATTTGGATTAAAAAATGCTGGAGCCACATATCAAAGGGCTATGAATTTGATTTTTCATGATTTACTCGGTATCATACTTGAAGTTTACATTGATGATATTGTTGTCAAATCGGATGATTTTGAATCTCACTTGGCCGATTTGCGTTTAGCTTTTGAAAGAATGAAAAAGTATGGACTGAAGATGAATCCTTTGAAGTGTGCATTCAGCGTGTCAGCTGGCAAATTTTTGGGTTTCATTATTCATGAAGATGGCATCGAAATTGATCCCAAAAAGATAGAGGCCATACAGAAAGTGGAGGCTCCAACATGCAAGAGAGATATGCAAAAGTTCCTTGGCAAGGTCAATTATTTGAGAAGGTTCATAGCTAATCTGTCAGGGAAAGTTGATGCATTTACTCCTATCCTTCGGTTAAAGAATGATGTTGATTTCACTTGGGGGGCAAAACAGCAAGAAGCCTTTGATATGATCAAGAATTATTTGTGCACTCCTCCGGTGATGAAAGCACCCAAGCATAGAGAGCCTTTTAAGCTTTATATCGCAGCAGAGGAAGGTGTTATTGGTGCTGTTTTGACTCAAGATACCGAAAGAAAAGAGCATGCCATTACGTATTTGAGCAGACGCTTATTGGACGCCTAGACAAGGTATACATTTATTGAAAAACTATGTCTATGCTTATATTATGCTTGCACAAAATTGAGACATTACCTAGTGCCGAGTGTTTGTGTAGTAGCTTGTCAAACCGATGTCATTAAGTACATGTTTCATAGGCCAATTCTTAGTGGTAGAATTGGCAAGTGGGCTTATGCTTTGATTGAATATGATTTTGCTTATGAATCTCTAAAATCCATGAAAGGCCAAATTGTTGCTAATTTCATTGTTGAACATCGGATTAATGACAAGCATGATGTTGATATGAATCTTGTTTCATTAGTGCCATGGAGATTATACTTTGATGGTTCAGTTTGTAACAATGGCCAAGGTGTTGGTATTGTTTATATATCTCCTCGTGGTGCTATTTTGGAAGCATCATGCCGCTTAGAATATATTTGCACAAACAATCAAGCCGAATATGAAGCATTGTTATTCGGCCTAGAGATGTTGCTTGCTATAGGTGTTACACATATTGAGGCTTATGGTGATTCATTACTAGTGGTGCAGCAAGTATCCAAAGTCTTTCAGTGTTTGGACGAATCACTTAATGTTTACCTTGATAAATGTCTAGATATAATTTCTACTTCGGATTGTTTTAGCATTGCTCATATATCTAGGCATGACAATTGGAAAGCAAATGATCTGGCACAACAAGTATCTGGATATCATGTTGATCATGGCATGTTTCATATCTCTCAAAGAGCGATGTCTTGTCTTGCCAATATGGGAGAGGCTGAACTTGAACTCACTGATTCGGCCATTAACAAAAAATCTAGTGCAGGTGATAATTCCGACTGGAGAAAGCCCATTGTTGATTACTTGTGCAATCCGAGTGAAAGGGTGGACAGGGCTGTTCGGCGTATGGCTTTCAAGTATACAATGAGAGATGATGGTCTTTATTGCCGAACAGTCGATGATGTTCTTCTAAAGTGTTTGGATGAGGACCAGGCAAGAGTTGCTATGGGAGAAGTACATGAAGGTATTTGTGGCACTCACCAGTCGGCTCCCAAGATGAAATGGTTATTGCGACGTGCTGGGATTTATTGGCCGACTATGATTAATGATTGCTTCAGATATTATAAAGGATGTGAAGCTTGTAAAAAGTTTGGTGATATTCAATTGGCTCCTGCTGCTATGTTACATCCTATTATCAAACCGTGGCCTTTCAGAGGTTGGGGTTTAGATTTCATTGGACAAATCCACCCGTCTTCTTCAAAAGGGCATCGGTTCGTATTGGTGGCAACTGATTATTTCATTAAATGGTCTGAAGCAGTACCTCTCAAGAACATGACACATACGGAGGTAATTCAATTCGTAACCGAACACATTATTCATAGATTCGGTATTCCTCAAACGTTAACTACGGATCAAGGTTCATCTTTCATGTCACACCAAGTCAAAGAGTTTGCCGAATCTTATAACATAAAGTTGCTCAATTCCTCTCCGTATTATGCCCAAGCTAATGGACAAGCTGAGTCTAGCAATAAAATTTTAATCAAGCTCATCAAGAAGAAGATTGAGGATAATCCGAGGAGATGGCATGAGTTGTTGTCTGAAGCTTTGTGGGCACATAGAATTTCAAGGCATGGTGCTACCAAGGTGACTCCATATGAGCTTGTATATGGCTAAGAGGCTGTTTTACCAGTGGAAGTAAATTTGAATGCTTTGAGAATAGCCAAACAAAATGATTTATCGACAGTAGACTTTTATAACTTGACGATGGACAATATTGATGAAGTTGCCGATAAACGTTTGGTTGCTTTGAAGTCCATAGAGAGAGACAAGTTGAGGGTTGCAAGAGCTTACAATAAGAAAGTTAAGTTGAAGAATTTTCAAGTTGGTGATCTCGTCTGGAAAGTGATTTTGCCGATTGGTTCAAGAGATAGAAAATTCAGGAAGTGGTCTCCGACTTGGTAAGGTCCCTTTAGAATTACAAGGGTAGTTCCCAGAAACTCTTATTTGGTGGAATCTGTATAAGGGACGGTGTTACCTAGAGCTCTCAATGGCAAATACTTGAAGAAATACCACCCGAGTGTGTGGCAAGAAGCCTAAGTAGGCAATGGCCGATATATGATTATCGCCCTTAGCACAAACATGGCCGATACATAATTATCGCCCTGAGGAAAATAAATGGCCGATGGAATGTTGACATCGTCCTTAGAACGAACACTATGCATATTATTTTTCGGCGTGCAAGCTTTGCCGAAAAATAGGGGGGCATGTGTTGATGCCTGATTTTGGCAAGATACACAGTGAAAGGGTTTTCAGCATGAAAATTTCACATCACTGAGTGGAACAACTTTGATGTTTAGGTTATCATCGTCCGACTCCATCTTAGGGGCCGAAATTATATTCCGAGTGGCAGAATTCAATATTCCGAGTGGTTTTCGGCCGATCATGCCTTCAAGACGACCTCGGATGAAGGAGTACTCTAAAGGAATTGTCTTTGTCTCGTCGAAGCAATCAATTTTTATATATAAATCATCTCAATCCGAGTTTGTATGCAAAAGTTACAATCAATACAGACCAGCCCTACCAAAGACCAAAATATTACGCTCGACACCAGACACATGTTAATGAGTGTCTGATACAATGCGTGAGCAATTCGATCTTCTGGATGGCCTTGAATGGAAAAAATTCAATATGAAAAAGTTTCGTCTCGTCGAGCCGATCGATTTTCATATACAATTTGTCTCAATCCGAGGTCAAATGCAACCTGAAGAGGAAAATCAAGATCAGGCTGTCTTTTCAGTCGGGAAATCCGAGTGGAAAGTTTTACCATCCGAGTGAAAACCTACCGATCGAGTAAAAGGTCGAGTGAAAACTTACCGATCGAGTAAAAGGTCGAGTGAAAACCTATCGATCGAGTAAAAGTTCGTGAAAACCTACCGACCGAGTAAAAGGTCGAGTGAAAATCTAACGATCGAGTAAAAAGTCGAGTGAAAACCTACCGATCGAGTAAAAGGTCGAGTGAAAACCTAACGATCGAGTAAAAGGTCGAGTGAAAACTTATCGATTGAGTAAAAGTTTGTCTTCCGAGTGAAAATATAGTCATCCGAGTGAAAGATTGTTTTCCGAGTGAAAAGGTCGAGTCGGATGGTCCGAGTGAAAGTCTCTAATATCCGAGTGGATGAGCTCGAATCCGAGTGAAACTGAACATGTGCCCGAAAGTTTATCAAGATGACCTCGGATGAAGAAGTGTTCAATACAGAAGTTATGCATACCATCAAAACAGTAAACTTTGGTTTTGGAGTCATCATCATCAAAGATAGTATATGGCCTACAAGTTCACTACGAGACTCGGATGATCCAGTCTACTGCAAGACCGAGTCCGACTGGAAGGTAAAGATGACCTCGAAGAGTATTCAAGATGGCCTTATTAATCAACATGAGAGTTGTTCGTATCATAGAGGCGCACAAGTTTGATATTTGGGCCGTCTTGATCGGAGATCATATGCAAGCTCGGCGGCCCGCGCAAGAAGGAAGACAGAGTTTGGGCCAGATTCAGACTGAATCCGAGTTGGAATAGAACTAGGACTCTAGGACGCGAATTGATGTAATTTTTCTTGTAAGGAAAGCCTAGATGAATCCTTTACTTGTATGGGAAGTCCAGCCGCCTGTTATATATGTTGGGGGTGACGGTCGTTTGAACAACACACAATCGAACAAATCAATATACTACTTTTCCTGTCTAAGTATTACCTCTCCACCGTTTTCTCTCTCGTTCTTTGATGTTCTTCGTGTTTGAGAGCTGCTAATCTCAAGGCTCTAGGGGCGAGCGACCTAGGGCAGCCCATAGCCGCCGCACTCCCTGACGGGGTCCCTCCCGGGGGTGTGGGGTTTTCGGGTCTGCAAAAAGCGCCCCCCGACTGTCTTGCGTATCGCGCTGTCGGTCGGGTCTCCTTCGACGTGAGCTGCGGTGCATCACCCCCGGTGTCGAGGGTACACGTGACGTGTTCGTGTGTCAACAGGGTCCATAGTTATTAGCTAGATGGCTTCTTCTGTCTCGTTGAATCTCAATACAAAGTTCTCCTCGATCTTCTTGGAGATCTATTCGATGTAACTCTTTTTGCGGTGTGTTTGTCGAGATCCGATGAATTGTCGGTTTATGATCAAGTTTATCTATGAGAAATAATTGAATCTTCTCTGAATTCTTTTATGTGTGGTTAGTTATCTTTGCAAGTTCTTCGAATTATCAGTTTGGTTTGGCCTACTAGATTGATCTTTCTTGCAATGGGAGAAGTGCTTAGCTTTGGGTTCAATCTTGCGGTGTCCTTTCCCAGTGACAGTAGGGACAGCAAGGCACGTATTGTATTGTTGCCATCGAGGATAAAAAGATGGGGTTTATATCATATTGCATGAGTTTATCCCTCTACATCATGTCATCTTTCTTAATGCGTTACTCTGTTCTTCATGAACTTAATACTCTAGATGCAGGCAGGAGTCGGTCGATGTGTGGAGTAATAGTAGTAGATGCAGAATCGTTTCGATCTACTTGTCACGGACATGATGCCTATATACATGATCATGCCTAGATATTCTCATAACTATGCACTTTTTTATCAATTGCTCGACAGTAATTTGTTCACCCACTGTAATGCTTATGCTATCTTGAGAGAAGCCACTAGTGAAACTTATGGCCCCCGGGTCTATCTTTTATCATATAAGTTTTCCATCTACTTTTATTTGAATCTTTTACTTTCCAATCTATATCATAAAAATACCAAAAATATTTATCTTATCATATTATCTCTATCAGATCTCACTTCCGCAAGTTATCGTGAAGGGATTGACTACCCCTTTATTGTGTTAGTTGCGAGGTTCTTGTTTATTTGTGTAGGTGCATCAGACTTTTGAGGAGCCTCCTACTGGATTGATACCTTGGTTCTCAAAAAATGAGGGAAATACTTACGCTACTTTGCTGCATCACCCTTTACTCTTCAAGGAAAACCAACGCAGTGCTCAAGAGGTAGCATCGAACTCCATTGGTGCGCCGCTAAGCATCCCCTCTCTATGGGTCGTCGTGGGTGTGCTTGTTGTGGGGCGCGATCGAAAGGTTGAAGAGACTAAGGTTATAATGCCCGTGGGAATTAAAGGGGAAGCCAGACGGCCTGGAATATCGATTGGCATGCCATGATGGCAGTTCTAATTTGCAGCGTGTAACTCCATCGTGTCGCACGTAACTGCATCGCGTGGCAATGAACGCAGCGCAACCACATGCATATGGGGCCCCGACGTGATCGTGCGCAGGCCCAACCTGAAGGAAATATGCCCTAGAGGCAATAATAAAGTTATTATTTATTTCCTTATTTCATGATAAATGTTTATTATTCATGCTAGAATTGTATTAACCGGAAACTTAGTACATGTGTGAATACATAGACAAACATAATGTCACTAGTATGCCTCTACTTGTCTAGCTCATTGAGTCAAAGATGGTTAAGTTTCGTAGCCATAGACATGAGTTGTCATTTGATTAACGGGATCACATAATTAGAGAATGATGTGATTGACTTGTCCCATTCCGTTAGCTTAGCACTTGATCGTTTAGTATGTTGCTATTGCTTTCTTCATGACTTATACATGTTCCTATGACTATGAGATTATGCAACACCAGTTTACCGGAGTAACACTTTGTGTGCTACCAAACATCACAACGTAACATGGTGATTATAAAGGTGCTCTACAGGTGTCTCCGAAGGTACTTGTTGAGTTGGCGTATTTCGAGATTAGGATTTGTCACTCCGATTGTCGGGAGAGGTATCTCTCGGCCCTCTCGGTAATCCACATCACTATTAGCCTTGCAAGCAATGTGACTAATGAGTAACTTGCAGGATGATGCATTACATAACAAGTAAAGAGACTTGCCGGTAACAAGATTGAAATAGGTATTGAGATACCGACGATCGAATCTCGGGCAAGTAACATACTGATGACAAAGGGAACAACGTATGTTGTTATGCGGTTTGATCGATAAAGATCTTCGTAGAATACGTAGGAGCCAATATGAGCATCCAGGTTCCTCTATTGGTTATTGACCGGAGACGTGTCTCGGTCATGTCTACATAGTTCTCGAACCCGTAGGGTCCGCATGCTTAAAGTTCGGTGACAATTTATATTATGAGTTATGTGTTTTGATGTACCAAAGGTAGTTCGGAGTCCCGGATGAGAACGAGGACATGACGAGGAGTCTCGAAATAGTCGATATGTAAAGATCGATATATTGGCCGACTATATTCGGACTTCGGAAAGATTCCGAGTGACTCGGGTATTTATCGGAGTACCGGGGAGTTACGGGAATTCGCCGGGGAGTATATGGGCCTTATTGGGATTTAAGGGAAAGAGAGAGGGGAGGATGCCCCCCAAAGGCCTAGTCTTAATTGGACTAGGGGGAGGGGTTGCGCACCCTCCTTCCTTCTCTTCTTTTTTCCCTATCCTTGACTCCTACTCCTACTACATGGAAGGAGGGGAATCCTACTCCCGGTGGGAGTAGGACTCCCCAAGGCGCGTCATAGAGAGGACCGACCCCTCCCCTCCTCTCCTCCTTTATATACTGAGGCAAGGGGCACCCCAAAGACACACAAGTTGATCTGTTGATCTCTCCCAGTCGTGTGCGGTGCCCCCCTCCACTATATTCCACCTTGGTAATATCATAGCGGTGCTTAGGCGAAGCCCTGCATCGGTAGAATCATCGACACCGTCATCACACCGTCGTCCTGATGGAACTCTCCCGCAAAGCTCTGCTGGATCGGAGTTCGTGGGACGTCATCGAGCTGAACGTGTGCTGAACTCCGAGCTGTCGTACATTCTTTACTTGGATCGGTCGGATCGTGAATACGTACGACTACATCAACCGCGTTGTGCTAACGCTTTAGCTTTCGGTCTACGAGGGTATGTGGACATCACTCTCCCCTCTCTCATTGCTATGTATCACCATGATCTTGCGTGTGCGTAGGATTTTTTTTTTTTGAAATTACTACGTTCCCCAACAGTGGCATCCAAGCCAGGTTTTATGCATAGATTTTATATGCATGAGTAGAACACAAGTGAGTTGTGGGCGATACAAGTCATACTGCTTACCAGCATGTCATACTTTCGTTCAGCGGTATTGTTGGATGAAGCGGCCCGGACCGACATTACGCGTACGCTTACACAAGACTGGTTCTATCGACGTGCTTTGCACATAGGTGGCTGGCGGGTGTCAGTTTCTCCAACTTTAGTTGAACCGAGTGTGGCTATGCCCGGTCCTTGAGAAGGTTAAAACAACACTAACTTAACGAACTATCGTTGTGGTTTTGATGCGTAGGTAAGAACGGTTCTTGCTCAGCCCGTAGCATCCATGTAAAAGTTGCAACAACAAAGTAGAGGACGTCTAACTTGTTTTTGCAGGGCATGTTCTGATGTGATATGGTCGAGACCTGATGAGATATAAGTTGTTGTATGAGATGATCATGTTTTGTTGAAGTTATCGGCAACTGGCAGAAGCATTATGGTTGTCTCTTTATTGCATAAAGATGCAAGCGCCAAATAATTGCTTTGCTTTATCGCTATGCGACAGCAATAGTTGCAAGAGCAATAGTTGGCGAGACGACTATGTGACAACACATTGATACAGATCAAGATGATGGAGATCATGGTGTCATGCCGGTGACGATGGAGATCATGATGATGCTTTGGAGATGGAGATCAAAGGCACAAGATGATGATGGCCATATCATGTCACATATTTTGATTGCATGTGATGTTTATCTTTTATACATCTTATTTTTCTTAGTTCGATGGTAGCTTTATAAGATGATCTCTCACTAAATTTCAAGGTATAGGTGTTCTCCTTGAGTATGCACCGTTGCGAAAGTTCTTCGTGCCGAGACACCACATGATGATCGGGTGTGATAAGCTCTACGTTCTAATACAACGGGTGTAAGACAGTTTTACACACGCAGAATACTCAGGTTAAACTTGATGAGCCTAGCATATGCAGATATGGCCTCGAAACACTGGAGACCGAACGGTCGAGCGTGAATCATATAGTAGATATGATCAACATAGTGATATTCACCATCGAAAACTACTCCATCTCACGTGATGATCGGACATGGTTTGGTTGATTTCGATCACGTGATCACTTAGATGACTAGAGGGATGTCTATCTAAGTGGGAGTTCTTAAGTAATATGATTAATTTAACTTTAATTTATCATGAACTTAGTCATGATAGTATTTTGCAAATAATGTTGTAGATCAATAGCTCGCATTGTTGTTTCCCTATGTTTTATATGTGTTCCTAGGGAAAACTAAGTTGAAAGATGATAGTAGCAATAATGCGGACTGGGTCCATGATCTGAGGTCTATCCTCATTGCTGCACAGAAGAATTATGTCCTTGATGCACCGCTAGGTGATAGACCTATTGCAGGAGCAGATGCAGACGTTATGAACATTTGGCTAGCTCAATATGATGACTACTTAATAGTTTAGTGCACCGTGCTTAACGGCTTAGAATCGGGACTTCAAAGATGTTTTGAACGTCATGGACCATATGAGATGTTCCTGGAGTTGAAGTTAATATTTGAACCAAATACCCGAGTTGAGAGATATGAAGTCTCCAACAAGTTCTATAGCTAAAAGATGGAGGAGAATTGCTCAACTAGTGAGCATGTGCTCAGATTGTCTGGGTACTACAATCACTTGAATCAAGTGGGAGTTAATCTTCCAGATAAGATAGTGATTGAGAGAGTTCTCTAGTCACCATCACCAAATTACTAGAACTTCGTGATGAACTATAGTATGCAAGGATGACGAAAATGATTCCCGGGCTCTTCGTGATGTTGAAATCGACGAAGGTAGAAATCAAGAAAGAGCATCAAGTGTTGATGATTGACAAGACCACTAGTTTCAAGAAAAGGGAAAGAAAGGGAAACTTCAAGTAGAATGGCAAGCAAGTTGTCACTCCCGTGAAGAAACCCAAAACTGGACCAAAGCCTGAAACTGAGTGCTTCTACTACAAAGGAAATGGTCATTGGAAGCGGAAATACCCTGAATATTTGGTGGATAAGTAGGATGGCAAAGGAACAAGGGTATATTTGATATACAGGTTATTGATGTGTACCTTAGTAGTGTTTATAGTAGCCCCTGGGTATTTGATACTTGTTCGGTTGCTAAAAAATAGTAACTCGAAACAGGAGTTACATAGTAAACAAAGACTAGTTGAGGGTGAAGTGATGATGTGTGTTGGAACTAGTTCCAAGATTGATATGATCATCAACTTTCGGGATTAGTGTTAAACCTAAATAAATGTTATTTGGCATTTGCGTTGAGCATGAATATGATTTGATCTTGTTTATTGCAATACAGTTATTCATTTAAAATCTGAGTATAATTGTTGTTCTGTTTACATGAATAAAACATTCGATGGTCATACACCCAATAAAATAGTTTGTTGGATCTCGATCGTAGTGATACACATATTCATAATGTTGTGCCAAAAGATGCAAAGTTGATAATGATAGTGCAACTTATTAGTGGCACTTCCGTTTGGGTCATATCGGTGTAAAGCGCATGATGAAACTCCATAAAGACGGATTTTTGGAATCACTTGGTTATGAATCATTTGATGCTTGCGAACCGTGCCTTTTGGGCAAGATGACTAAAACTCCGTTCTCTGGAACAATGGAACGAGCTACTGACTTGTTGGAAATAATACATACCGATGTATGCGATCCAATGAGTGTTGATTCTTGTGGCGAGTATTGTTATTTTCCGACTTTCACAGATGATTTGAGCAGATATGGGTATATCTACTTAATGAAACACAAGTCTGAAACATTTGAAAAGTTCAAAGAATTTCAGAAGGAAGTGGAGAATCATCGTAACAAGAAAAATAAAGTTTCTACGATCTGATCGTGGAGGAGAATATTTGAGTTACGAGTTTGGTCTTCATATAAAACAATGTGGAATAGTTTCACAGCTCACACCACATGGAACACCACAGCGTAATGGTGTGTCCGGACGTCGTAACCGCACTTTATTGGATATGGTGCAATCTATGATGTATCTTACCGATTTACCACTATCGTTTTGGGGTTATGCATTAGAGACAGCTACATTCACTTTAAATAGGGCACCATCAAAATCCATTGAGACGACACCTTATGAACTATGGTTTGGCAAGAAACCAAAATTGTCGTTTCTTAAAGTTTGGGGCTGCGATGCTTATGTGAAAAAGTTTCAACTTGATAAGCTCGGACCGAAATCGGAGAAGTGCGTCTTCATAGAATACCCAAAGGAAACTGTTGGGTACACCTTCAATCATAGATCCGAAGGCAACATATTCGTTGCTAAGATGGATCCTTTCTAGAGAAGGAGTTTGTCTCGAAGGAAGTGAGTGGGAGGAAAGTAGAGCTTGATAAGGTAATTATACCTTCTCCTGAATTGGAAAGTAGTTCATCACAGAAATCAGTTCCAGTGATTCCTACACCAATTAGTGAGGAAGCTAATGATGATGATCACGAAACTTCAGATTAAGTTACTACAGAACCTCGTAGGTCTTCCAAAGTATAGTCCACACCAGAGTGGTACGGTAATCCTATTCTGGAAGTCATGTTACTAGACCATGATGAACCTACGAACTATGAGGAAGCGATGATGAGCCCAGATTCCGTGAAATGGCTTGAAGGCCATGAAATCTGAGATGGGATCCATGTATGAGAACAAAGTGTGGATGCTTAAGTCTGTCCGAATCATGTTAGCAATTGCCACATTTTATGAAATCTGGAAAATGGATGACAAAACTGCATTCCTTAATGGATTTTTTAAAGAAGAGTTGTATATGATGCAACCAGAAGGTTTTGTCAATCCTAAAGATGCTAACAAAATGTTCAAGCTCCAGCGATCCATCTATGGACTGGTGGAAGCATCTCAGAGTTGGAATATATGCTTTGACGAGTTGATCAAAGCATATGGTTTTATACAGACTTTTGGAGAAGCCTGTATTTGCAAGAAAGTGAGTGGGAGCTCTGTAGCATTTCTAAAACTATATGTAGATGACATATTGTTGATTGAAATGTTATAGAAATTCTGGATAGCATAAAAGGATACTTGAATAAGAGTTTTTCAAAGAAAGACCTCGGTGAAGCTGCTTACACATTGTTCATCAAGATCTATAGAGATAGATCAAGACGCTTGATGAGATTTTTCAATGAGCACATACCTTGATAAGATTTTGAAGTAGTTCAAAATGGAACAGTCAGAGAAAGAGTTCTTGCCTGTGTTGCAAGGTGTGAAGTTGAGTAAGACTCAAAACCCAACCATGGCAGAAAATAGAAAAAGAATGAAAACTCTTTCCCTATGTGTCGGTGTACAAAAGTAGGGGTTCTCCTTTTGACCCCTTTACTTGTGCATGGGTAGTCAGAGCCACGCGCCGTGGTCACGCATAGTAGGGCAAAGGAGGGAAGCCGGAGAGAAGCCGAAGGCTCGAGACGAATAGGGCAACATCAAGGACCAAGGCCACAAAGTGCAGATGGGCGAAGCAGGTTTCCCCAGCAAGACCCTTCCCGGGGGCAGCCCCGGTGAGCCCCTTGCCGGGGCAGCTCGCCCACACCAGCGAAGCGGGCCACCCTCGAGCCGCGGACTCCAACGCCAACAACCACGTTGGGCCAGGGGCTCGGGAGGCACCTCCATGGTGGCATGCAGATCTTTGTGAAGACATAGAATGCTCAAGATCAGATGAGGATTGGAAAGCAACACTCCCTGCCGAGATCCCTACCGAAGAAATCCATAAGACCCCCGGCAACGTCCTTGCCAGGGACGCCAGTGCGCCACGGCAAGACCCTTGCCAGGCCACCCGGAAAGACCCTTGCCGGGCCACCCGACAAGACCCTTGCCCGAGGCGACAGCAGGGCCACTACCAGACCCGCAACAACCAACTCCCCACCGCTGTCCGCATGTAGCTGCCAGCCCAACCAGCTAGGCAGGCACCTGCGTGGCAACACACAGCTTCCAGGCCAACTCAGCATGCACCTGCGTGGCGGCATGCAGATCTTTGTGGAGGCTCCACCATCGAGCCACCTCAGCTGCTTGCCTGCCTACATGGCACCGCATGCATCACCGGCCAGGGCGCGTGTCGAAGCGAGGAGGAGCGGTGACGGACGGGACGGGCCTCACTCCCGTCCCCGATAAAGTGAGGGACACCTAAGCCATGCATTAAATGCATCTTGTCTGGTAATACGGGCGATAAGATCGCAATACTGTAGGCCTTTTCACCTCCTGTGTGCCACTGTGGCAGCCCCTTCGCCTATAAAAGGAGGCTCGTGGCATACAGGGAAAGGATTCGGCTCTTTCGAACCACGCAGCACCCGTAGCTAGTTCGAAAGCTCAAGAACACTCAATACATCCACGAAGCAGGACTAGGGTTTTACGCATCCTTGCGGCCCAAACCTGGGTAAACGATCCCCGTGTCAATTGCTAATCCTACTCTTCTCACAAACACGCGCCCCGTAACCGTAGTAGGGATTCTTGTGATCCCATAGGTGTCGTTTCCCACCGACATCTTTAGTGCGCCAGGTAGGGGCTGGCAATTGTTAGAATCTGGTGTGGTAGTTGGCCTAGCAGTTCTTCGTTGCCGCGAATCCCGCAGAGAAGGCGACCAAGAGAGCAGTGCTGCCTGCGAGCGCAAGGGATGCCAGGGCGGCGACGAAAAAGCTAAGTCATGCCAACCTTTAAACTCTTCTCCTTAATGTGAGGTTATCATCCTCGAAAATTCTGCCTATGTATGGAAAACCTGTACGCAGAGGGGCCCACCCGCGATTGGCAATGCCTTTGTTCTGTTTTGAGTCTGCTCAACAGTTCAGGCGGCCGCGTCGAGAGCGGCAGGGTAGCCTTCCGCCGTCAGCCACGCTCTCGATTCTGACTCGAGTCAAACTCGAAAGATTGAGCGGCCGCGTTGATGGCGGTAAGGTGGTTTGCCCGGCAGCAAGCACACCTGGCAGGCTAATGAGGATCCGTCCTCGAGATGCTTCCCTGGGTTTACGCGCCGACAAGCCTACCCAGTTAGCGCAGGGTGGACATACAAAGGAAAATTGAATAGGAAAATAACATGCATAATGTCAAGAGTACTGAAGAGTTATATGACATAAATTGCCACCGCGGTTCTAACTAAAGATAGCAATTTTCTTGGTCATGAACTTGCAGCGGCAGTAAGGAACGGGGTGCCTAGTCCCGGCGCTGGCTCTCCAACCTCTTGATTTTGTCGATGCGGCCGAGGATGGGCTTGATATGCTCATTGAGCGCCGGGATGTCAGCATCCTCCGGCAAGCTCTTCAGCGCAGCTTCGAAGTCGTGGTCAGGATGCCAGTGCGATATCTTGGCAAGCACCCTGGTCATGACACCCCAGCAAAGCATCCGGGACTCCTCGGCCAGGGAGGCCGTTCGGTCGGAGTGAAGCCGCTCCAGAGTGCCGACGACCTTCTCAAAGTACAGGGTCAGGTTGGCGTTGGGGCTCGGGCTCGCCTCCGGGGCGTACCTCATGTTTGGCATCCCCATGATGCCCAGCTACGTGGCGGCCGATTCCGCAATGATGGCGAGGCGTTCAAGCCAACGCTTCTCGCCCGCCATGTGGTCCTTGAGGTTGGTGGTCTCGTTCATCCGCCGCTGCTTCTTGGTCTCCAGCTCCTTGGTCAGGTTCCCCTCTCAGGCTTTGGCCTCCGACAACATCTTTTCGAGATCCCCCAGCTTCTGCTTGAGGTCTCTGATGGAGTTGTTGTCTTTCGAGAGTTCTCCAGCCTTGCTGACATACGCGCCCTGCGCCTCCACCAGGGCGCTGTTGAGCGTGTCCTTCTCCGTGGATAGCTTCAAAGCTTGCTCCTCCAGCTCCTTCACCTTGCCGGTGTGGGCCAGAGCCTGGGCATTGAGTGCCTCCTAATGCCTCTGCTCCACCTCTTGGGTCTGCCGCACGACGAGCTTGTCCACCTCCTCATCCTTGCTGCGGAGCGTGGCGGCAAGCTTCCCCTCGCGATCGGCAAGATCCTTCTCCTGGGAGTTCAGTGCGGCCTCGCGCTGGGTCCGGACGGCCGCGGCTTCATCGGCCAATTTCTTCACCGTCTCCTGGGCCTTCTCGACGTCGGCCAACTTCAGGGTGATCTCCACGTTGCGTTTGGACAGCTCACCCTGGGTGGCCTTCAGCTCGTCGTGAGCCTGGCGGAACCAATCCTGCGCCTCGGCAACGCGCCCTTCGAAGTTTGCCTCCGCCCTCTCCACCACCGCCGTCCTGGACTTGGCCTTGTCCAGACATGCGCGGTGGAGCGCCTGAAGCTTCCGGAAGCCGGCACCTATGGCCTGGAGCAGCCGCTCCTCCTAGGAGCCAACGCCGCCAACGCCCAGCTCATTGACGACTTCGAGCCCGGCGGCGGCAAGCACCTCCTCGTCGAACACCTCTCCCTCAAGGGGAGCCCTGGTGCTCGACACACCTAGGAGGTGCACGAAGAGATCGTAGCTCACCCTCAAGTACCTGCCAGAGCCGGAGGCAGCGGAGCAGGAGGGAAGGTCGTCAAACACCACCTCCTCGGCAGCGCCCTTGCCGGCTTCCTCGGCAGGCTCCTTGCTGGGCTCCTCGGCGGGCTCCTTGGCGGCGTCCTCAGCAGGGCCCTCGGTGCCCTCCTTGGCAGCGAGCTTCTCGGCCTGCACCGCGGCATCTGCGTCGACGTCCTTGATGATGGTGTCGACGTTCTCTGAGTCCATCGAGGAGGGGTATGGATGCCAAGAAGGAGACAGGGCGGGGCCAAGATCAAAAGCCAGTAAGGAAGGGAAGAAAGAAAGAACGCCAGCGGAAATGGAGAGCGAGTGGCTTACCCATGCCAGGCCTAGAGGAGGAAGTCCCTTCTCCGCCAAGGTTCGGTGTCGAGGCAAAGCCACCGGCGCCCATGTTCTCCTCCTCCTCCTCCATGTGCATGGCCTCGACGCTTGGTGCCCTTGCCGGGGACGCCCTCGGGCCGGTGTGGTCGACGGGGCGGCACGATGGGAGACGCCCTCTGTGGCTCCCCTTGGTGTTGCTCCCCTCCTACATCCACGGCAGGGTCAGTACCAAAGCGTCGTGCATTGCGCACGCTAAAAAAGGATGGGTGATGGGCTCACGCTGGGGGCTGGGCTGGGGGCTGCTGTCCGGGCTGCTCAACACCACCAGCGGCATGCTGGAGGGGCTTGCCGGGGGTTAGCCACTCCTTGAAATCCTGGCCCTCTTCACCCTTTGGGCGAGCGTCTTCACGTCGCTGCAAAATAAGGATAATTCAGAATGGGCGGCATCATTGGGGAAAAAAGAGAGGGCAGGGAGAAAGTAGAGCTTACTCCTCCTCCTCCTCCTCCTCCTCTGCTATTTTCCTCTTCCTCTCCGGGGTGAGGGGTCCGAAGTCAAATGCAATCCCCACGCTGATGTTTGCCGGAAAAGGGGGAGGCGATGGCGTCCGAGCACGATTGGACGATGAAGAAGCAGATGCCTTCTTCTTCGATACTGCGGCCTTCGCCGCTTTCTTCGTTGCCGCCGCTCTTGTCTGGCGCACCGGTGCCTCCTGGGCCTACCACAGCTGCGTGGCCCGGTCGGGGCAGACCGGCTCGCCGGAGGTGGCCCGCCATAGGACCCGCCCTTTTCCGGCAATTGGAGGGTCGACGGTCGCGGTTTTCTCCCCCTCGCCCTCTGTCGGTGTCAAAACCGGCAGATCTCGGGTAGGGTGTCCCGATCTGTGCGTCTTAGGCTGATGGTAACAGGAGGCAAGGAAAACAATGTTTACCCAGGTTTGGGCCCTCTAGATGGAGGTAAAACCCTACTTCCCGCTTGATTGATATTGATGATATGAGTAGTACAAGAGTAGATCTACCACGAGATCGTAGAGGCTAAACCCTAGAAGCTAGCCTATGATGATTATGATTGTGATCGTGATCGGCCTTCTAAGGACCAACCTCTCCGGTTTATATAGACACCGGAGAGGGCTAGGGTTTTTATGGAGTTGGTTACAAGGAAGGAAATATAATATCCGGATCGCCAAGCTTGTCTTCCACGCAAAGGAGAGTCCCATCCGGACACGGGATAGAGTCTTGAGTCTTGTATCTTCACGCTCCAACAGTCCGGATGAAGTATATAGTCCGGCTGTCCGGATACCCCCTAATCCAGGACTCCCTCAGTAGCCCCTGAACCAAGCTTCAATGATGATGAGTCCGGCGTGCAGTCTTGTCTTCGGCATTGCAAGGCGGGTTCTATCTCTGAATTCTCCAAAGTAATTATCAAACACTTAGATCGTGTCCGGATCTGCAAGATGATCTTCACATACCACCATAAGGAGCATATCTTAAATCCAATCCGCTGGCAATCTTCGTACGTCGCACCCTTGCATCATGGCCCAGCCCAACACGAACCGGTGTACCTTAGCCCACCTCGACTCATGTTGCGAGGCAGCTTTGTTGGCACGCCCTGCCGAAGCAGAGATCGTGTTCCACTTATTACGGGATCTTCCATCAATACGGGCGTGCGCCACCCACGACGACTGTTGGTATAACTTCGTGTGTTTTTAGATAAGTCTCCAGTGGTCACGCCGAGGACTCTTGATATTCACCCCCTTTATAAAGGGGCTGAGGCCTATACCTCTTCTCCACCACCCTTGCGCCCTTTCGCATCTCGAGTTCTATCACCCGAGACCCAAACTCAAACACCCCAGATCCTCCGATATGTCCGGATCCAACCCTCATGGCCGGTGGGTGGCTTCCTCGATTAAAGAGGAGGACATTGTGAGGCTTAGGTAGGTCGGATATCTGACTGCCGACATCCAGCACAGGCTTCCCGCTCCAGGGCAGGTCGTCCCTACTCCCGAGCCCAATGAGAGCATCGTATTTTTTCCTCACTTCCTCCTTGGCTTGGGCCTCACCCTTGATCCCTTTGTGAGGGGGCTCATGTTTTATTACGGGTTAGATTTTCATGATCTAGCTCCGGACACTATCCTCCATATCTCGTCGTTCATCATTGTGTGCGAGGCCTTTCTCCACGTCACTCCACACTTCGGCTTATGGCTGAAGACATTTAATGTGAAGCCGAAGATGATCGAGGGGCGACATGCGGAGTGCGGAGGTGCCATAATAAGCAGGAACGCCGATGCCCCATGGCCAGAGGGTTCTTTCCAAGAAGTATCCGATGTATGGCAGCGGAGGTGGTTTTACGTCACGGCTTCCAGAGGTACAAAGTGGGTGGCCGCCCCCGACTTCCGCTCGGGCCCTCCATCACAAGTGGCGTCATGGACCGACATAGGATGGAATTGGGGGCCCGCTAGTGACGTAGCAATACTGCAGAGCCGTATCCGGGAGCTTCTTGAGAGGGACATTAACCTTGTCAGCATAATTCAAGTAATGCTAATCCGACGGATGTTGCCGTGCAAATGCCGGCGTCTCCGGATGTGGGAGTTTAATCCAGAGGTTCCGTGGACCATTAAGCACTTCTTGGCCCGAAGCTCGAAGGGATGTGTAAACTATTCTTCGGACCACAAGTGAAGTTTCCGGACACCACTGAGGATGCGGGCCTAAGCTGCAATTGCCTAGATGCCCAAGTAAGTAACCTTGAAACCGGACACTTCGTTTATATTTGTCATAGTCATTATTCTGAAAATCCTCCATGGCCAGGAATGGCTCAGCACGACGGAGAGAATCAGGTCTCCGGCGCCACATCCCGAAGGCTCGCCTAGTCCAACCATTGCCAAGATGCTTGGCCGGGTACTCAGCAAAATGTCCTCAGGGAAAGACGAAGGGAAGAACAGAGAAGTCGAACATCACACACTGTGCATCCAAACTGGGGGAATTGCTACCTCCCCTAAGGAGGATAGTCGGGAAGGGGAGTCTAAAGCCTCCTCCCCGTGCTGGAAGAAGAGGGCCGCCTCCGAAGACTTGGAGACGGAGGTGCCCAAGCAGGGGAAGAAAGCGTCACCAGGGGGCCTGCCCCGAAGGGCGTCCTTACCGTGTCATGCCTGCCAACGGGCCAGCCCTCCACCGAGCTGTAAGTTAACCATAAATTTGAAGGTACTTGTTTTCTTCGAGTACACTAACCAGGATCCATTCTTTGAAGTCCGGCTAGCAGCTCTTCTCAACAGAGTTCATCTTCGGGGGATCTTCCTCCAGAGATGATGGAGAGTGAGACCCCACCGGCCTCTCCGGCTCATGAGGCGGGCGACACCGAGGTGTCATCACGGAGGAGTCCGGCTCTGCCGAAGCCAGAAGCTAATCCTTCAGCCGCCCTGAGCCCGGAACGTTTGGCTTCCACGGGGGGTGATGAGAAGGGTCTGGCACAGTTTGGTGTCCGGCCAGACATACTAACGGACCTTTTGGAGCAAGCTGCGCTCTCGGAGGAGCACTGCTCATTAATGAGAACGGTGCTCAAGAAGATTTCATCCGCCACAAGCGGTTTGAATGAAGCATTTACGAGCCTACTCAGAGGCTTTGAGGTATGTAGTAAAAAATACACAATTTTTTGGTTGTGAGGCACGCGCTAGGTGTGCTCCATATGGATAGTAGCCCCTGAGACTCTGGTTTCCCGCCCTAGGCGGCAAATGGAGGATCATATTGTATAAGTAATGATTGCGCTGTACATATGCGCAGGTATCTAAGGATCTAGCAGCCGGCCAGTCCGTTGAAGTTGCCGAACTAAGGAGGCAGATTGGGTCTATTGATGCCGACATCATGCTGGTGAATGAGCGGCTGATTGAGTCACAAGGTATGTGCTCTGCTTTCCTTATTATGTTGTGTAGGAAAATATGAGAGAGGCATGATATTAAAGCGACATGCTTGGACTACAGACGGTGCTGCTGAGGGTGGAACTTGCCCAGGCCAAGGAACAAGCTCGGGCTAGCAATGCAGCTTCCCTAAAGTCGGTCGAAGAGTTGAGAGCCGAACAGGCTTCTCATCGCCGAAGTGAAGACAAGATAGCCGAAATGGCTGTGGAGTTAAAAAATGCTGCTGACCAGTATGAGCTCCTTGAAAAGGAGAATCAGGTTAATTCGGCTGACCTGAACAAGGCACTTAATGCGGCCAAGGAGATGTGGACCGAAATTAGGGAGTTGCGGGAGGAGCTTCGACAGGCCGGAAAAATCACGGCCGGGAGCCCCTACTTGCTGCGGATGAAGTTTTTGGATCCGAAGGATGCTCTCCTGGATCGATGCTGGAGTCCTGCAGATGCTTATGCGGACTTGGCGAAGAGTACAGCTGATGCCGCCAAGGTTTTCGAGGATCAAGGTGATAAAGAAGTGGAGAAGCTATTCTGGTCCCAATTCAATGCTCCTGCGCGTCCATTGCCGTTGAGTGAGAAGATGGCTGCTTTGGCGGAGCTTCATAGGTGTTCCGGGCTTGCCTTGCGGTCTGTAATAGACCATCTTTGGCCGAAGGGGCCTAAGCAAGACAGTTATTTTGGTTTGGTGCAACAATTCCTTGGTGTCGTATCTCAAATCGATGCCATGAGGAGGTCGGCATGTATAGAGGGTACACGGATGGCACTTGCCCATGTTAAAGGATATTTGACAGATATGGAGGCCACCATCATTGCGACCCAGAATCCGGCGGGAGGCCAGGATCCGGCCGAGCACTACTTGGAGAAGGTAACAGAAGGTGCTCGCTTAATAGAGGCTCTGTGCTCGAAGAATGTCATGTTCGAGTGACAAATCGTGCCATTGTAAAAACAATGTTATTTTGATTATGAGGCCATATTTATACTTTGTGCCCGAATGTATTATTTGTGCCTCCTGTGCGGCCGTTTTTATGTATATGTGTAATTCTGAAAGTTAGCAGTCGGCTTCAGCCCCCACGCGTACAATGCGGGGGTGTTCGCGAAAAAAATATGCATAATCACACTTGATCCAACGTCTTGGTCCATGAAGGAGGTGATCGCACGACGAACTAGACAACCAGACTATATAGCTGTAACACTTTCACTTAGCCATAGGAGTTTGACAGTGGGGCTACTATGTAGCCCCTACTACTTTTGCATGCATCCGAATACGGGCGTGTATGTACATGACCGGGTAACGGCCCTTCGTTAATGCGGAGGAATCCTAAAGACTCCAGTAAGTCTTCGAGTGGTTGAACAGTCTCTCGTTGTATCATGACAGTCAGTTTTCGGCTTTCTCTACTGAGGTGCTCATCCGGAATAACTAGGGCACAATCGCAGTAGTTCTCCTTTCGCCGCCTTAGCCGATAAGAACGAAATGTAAGGCGGCAAACCCAGGAGCTGGGCAAACCCAACATTTTACCAAAGACATGATTCGGAGCTGATGCATATAAGGCCAAACTCGTGACGCCGAACACTCCCGAAGGTATTCGGACTTTATAACAGAAAATGGGCTGAAGAATTCCCTTTCATTATAAACCCAGTATTTCCAGGTACATGCATTAGTCTGTCATGGCGAAATGCCAATAACGGGAGTATCCTCTGTGGATATAGTACCCATGGGATGTGTAAACAACAAGAGGCAATAAAAAGGTTTACACAGGGGCTTAATCTAAAGAGAAACCTTTGAGCGGGGCCCTACTGCACGTCTGCACCTTTGTCTCCGTTGTGCCGTATCCTGGAAGGGTATCCCGCGAATGTTGTTTGTAGAAAGGAAACTTGTGTAGAAGAGTACAACGTAAGCATGCGATGGATAGTAAAAGTGTAAGACGTTGGTCTGCCAATAAGGTTAAGCCAAGAGTGGGGCTTTACTAAATATTTATAGCCCCTGGTGTCCTCTATGGGATTACATATACGGCGCCCTGGCTCAGTTTTATCTGGGCTTCCGGACTTGTCTAACCGTGTCCGTGGTCTTAATGACCAGTCATGCTTTTTGGTATTGGAGGCCGCTTAGGGTCCGGCCGCTACGGCCGTCCCGTGTTCCTCCACGCGTGAAGAGCGCTCTGTCTTTCCGTTAACGGTGATGATGCCTCGTGGACCGGGCATCTTGAGTGTGAGGTAGGCGTAGTGCGGTACTGTGTTGAAGCGGGCAAAGGCCGTTCTCCCAAGCAATGCATGATAGCCGCTCTGGAAGGGTGCGATGGTGAAGAGTAATTCTTCGCTTTGAGAGTTGCTCGGGGAGCCGAATGTTACCTCCAGTATGACGGAGCCCCTGCTGTAGGCTTCAATGCCTGGTATCACCCCTTCAAAGGTGGTGTTGCTTTGGTTGATTCTGGATGAGTCTATTCCCATCCTGCGAGCAGTGTCCTGGTATATTAAATTGAGACTACTGCCGCCGTCCGGAAGGACAGGGGTAAGATGGTATCCGTCAATTATTGGGTGGAGCACCAAGGCATCTAATCCTCCGCGCCGAATACTAGTCAGGCAGTCCGTGTGATCAAAGGTGATCGGACAAGCCGACCAGTGGTTAGGTGTGGGTACGACGGGTTTTATGGCGTATGCGTCTCCGAGCGTGCATTCATGCCTTCTCTTGGGTGGGTGAGTCGCGTGGATCGTGTTTACCGTTTTTACCTCTGGTGGGAATTTTTTCTGTCCCCCAGTGTTCGGCTGGCGAGGTTCATCTTCGTCTTCACTTGGTGTTTCCCTTCCCTTGTGTTCGGCGTTTAATTTGCCGGCCTTCTTGAAGACCCAGCATTCTCTGTGAGTGTGGTTCGCAGGTTTGTCGGGGGTGCCATGAATTTGGCACAGTCTGTCCAGGACTCTGTTCAGACCGGACGGTCCTTCTTTACTGCCTTTAAATGGCTTCTTTTGCTGACCAGGTCGAGAGCCCCTGAATCCAGCGTTGACCGTTGTGTTGTCCGGGCTCTCTTCCTTGTTTTGATTTTGTTTTTATTCCGCCGTGGCTTCCTGTTGCCATCCCTTATTTCGGATGTGCTTGGGTCGCTGGTGCCTTTATGGGCCAACCAGCTATCTTCACCCGTGCAAAAGCGGGTCATAAGGCTCAGTGAGGCTACCATTGTCCTTGGCTTTTCTTGGCCGAGGTGTCTGGCGAGCCACTCATCTCGGATGCTGTGTTTGAACGCCGCTAATGCCTCGGCATCCGGACAATCAACAATTTGATTCTTCTTAGTGAGGAATCTGTTCCAAAGCTTGCGGCCGGACTCTCCGGGCTATTGGATTATGTGACTTAAATCGTCCGCATCCGGAGGCCGGACATAATTCCCTTGAAAATTGGCCTTGAAAGCATCCTCGAGTTCCTCCCAACTTCCAATTGAATTTTCGGGGAGGCCTTTCAACTAGTGTCGAGCTGGTCCCTTCAACTTGAGGGGAAGATATTTGATGGCGTGGAGGTCATCTCCATGAGCCATATGTATATGCGGGATAAAATCCTCGATCCAGACCCCTGGGTCTGTCGTTCCGTCGTATGCCTCTATGTTCACAGGTTTAAAACCCTGTGGAAATTCATGGTCCAGTACTTCTTTGGTGAAGCATAGGGGGTAAGCGCCCCCTCTGTATCTGGACGTGCTGTGGCATGCAGTTGGCTGTCATTGTGTCCGGTGTTTATTCCGAACTGGTATCCGATCGTTATGATCATTTTGGTGACCATAGTCCCGCGCTAGGGTGTGTCCTTTAGATCCGTAGATGGACCTAGCTGCGCCGGCCTTCTTATCCAGGAGCTCGCATAAATCATGTTCGGCGTCGGTAGCTGGCCGTGTTGTTCTTTGGTGGACGGCCTCGTCGTTGAATTCTGGCAGCAGCTTGCGTTTTGGGTAGCTCTTTGTATGGCGATTGTCGCCGTACTTTTCTTCAGTGTCTAGCACTTTATTCCATCTATGATTGAGCATTTCCTGTGCGGCTTTTAGCCGTTGCTTCTGCGTCTTTAGACTTCTCGCAGTGGCCATAAGCCTTCTGTGGAGGTTATCTCGTTCCACGCGTGTTTCCGGGATGATGAATGCATCATCGTCCGGACTGTGTTCTTGTCCTGGGGCGGTTTGATGAACTCGTCCCTCGGGATCATTGTGATCGGGCGTCTACTCCAAACTGTGTCGCGTGGCCTGGCTCATCCTGCTCCGTTGCTGGGTCCGTATGGTCTTTGTTGCCTTCAGAGTTGACTAGGGTGTCGATCTTTCTGGCGCTCTTGTCGCTATTTTTACTGTTGCTGGACTTTGAGTGGCGTCTGCGCCATCATTTTTGCTTTTGCCCGGGGGTTTTATCCTCCGGATTGTCGCCGTCGTCCTCCTTGGGCGTATCCTCCATGTATATATCGTATGACAAGGTGGTAGTCCAGCGCTCCAGTGATTCTGAATCTTCTCCTACATCATCGTCCATACCGTCGGTGCCTTGGACTCGAAGTCAAGCACGTCGGTTAAATCATCAACCGTGGCAATGAAGTGGGTGGTGGGTGGGCAACGAATTCCTTCGGCGCCTTCTTCCCACTCAAGCCGGGCATAGTTCGGCCAAGAGTCTCCTGACAAAGAGAAAGACTTCAATGAGTTCAGCACGTCGCCAAAGGGCGAGTGCAGGTAGATATCTGTGGCGGTGAACTCCATTACAGGAGCCCAATCAGGTTCGGAGCGCGTGGACTTGAGTCTACAGCCGGATACGAGTCCGGGGGTCCAGTGTCACAGGCTTCTTCGGGGATGAGGCATGTGTTCGGCTCTACCGCCGATGGGTGTGCGTCCCACGGGACAAGGTCCATCCACCCGTCCTTGGGCAACGCAATCTGCTCCGGATTTAGGTCCGGGGCTACTGCGGGGGTGATATCCTGAGCATTGTTCGACAGCAAGTCTAAGCCGTGCTCATCGTGACTGTTCGGCGCTCCTGGCGCAAGCCCGAATCTATTGAAGATCAAGTCTCCGCGGATATCCGCGGTGTAGTTCAGGTTTCCGAACCTGACCAGGTGGCCAGGGGCGTAGCTGTTGATCTGCTCCAGTTGGCCAAGCGAATTAGTCTGCAGTGTGAAACCGCCGAACACAAAGATCTGTCCGGGGAGGAAAGTCTCACCCAAGACCTTGTTCTTGACGATCGAAGGAGCCATCAAGCCTTGCAGCAACAACACACAGGAACTCTCAATGAAAGCACCAATGTCGGTGTCAAAACCGGTGGATCTCGGATAGGGGGTCCCGATCTGTGCGTCTTAGGCTGATGGTAACAGGAGGCAAGGGACCTGATGTTTACCCAGGTTCGGGCCCTCTCGATGGAGGTAAAACCCTACTTCTTGCTTGATTGATATTGATGATATGAGTAGTACAAGAGTAGATCTACCACGAGATCGTAGAGGCTAAACCCTAGAAGCTAGCCTATGATGATTATGATTGTGATCGTGATTGGCCTTCTATGGACCAACCTCTCCAGTTTATATAGACACCGGAGAGGGCTAGGGTTTTTATGGAGTCGGTTACAAGGAAGGAAATATAATATCCGAATCGCCAAGCTTGTCTTCCACGCAAAGGAGAGTCCCATTCGGACATGGGACAGAGTCTTGAGTCTTGTATCTTCATGCTCCAACAGTCCGGATGACGTATATAGTCCGGCTGTCCAGATACCCCCTAATCCAGGACTCCCTCACCCTCATCCTCCTCCGACGACCCGTGACTGAGTCCCCGATGAGGGGAGCCCCGGTGCCGGCACTACTGGCCTCCCCAGCGGCTGCTGCCCACCGGGCGACCTCCTCTTCCTCCGCCTCCGCCGCGGCCTTGTCTGCCATGTCGGCGGTGCTGCCAGCCTCCTCGACGAGCTTTGCCTCCTCCGCGGAAAGCCTCGCCTCCTCCACCCTGGCGGCGATGTAGTCCATCTCTGCCGGAGAGGTGGTCTGGATAAGCTGGTGTGACGTACACCTCATGCAAGGTGTCGAAGAACTCCTACACCTTGAGCTCCTCCGGCTCGACCAAGTTCGGGTCAAGGCCATGCACGTTGAAGAGCGGCATCCTGGCGATGATCTTGGACCGACGAGAGCTGTTGCACAGCGGGACCACCCCCATCGGCAACATGAAAACGGGCTCCTTGACGACCTTGTCGGCCTTCACGGCAGCCCTGGCAAGCTTGTCGGACCGCTCCACCTTGCCTTCGTCATTAACATCGAGCTGGAAGATCCGCTGACGGAGATGGGCGTGCCGCAGCACTGTCAGGTTGTTGTCGAGCCCGGGGTGGAGCCTCATCATGTCGGCGGCGTTCACGAAAAGCTAGGCCGGCCTCCCCTTGTCATGCAAGGGGGCAATTCGGCGGCGGATGTAGTCCGCCCCGGTCATTTCGAGGGTGAGCCTGGCCTGGGTAAGCCAAAGAATCCTGGTGGTGGCGATCGTGAGCTTCGCATCGTCAGCATCGACATCGCTCCAATTGCCCCCACGCAGCGGCGGCTCCGGGCGAACCTCGCAGAATGCCGGTGGGTCCTTCTCCTCAATCCAGCACCACCGGCCCCTCCATTCTTCCCACCTCTCCTTCGAGGCGCCATCCGGGTACGCCCCCTTGGCCCTCAGGATCCAGGCGACGCAGCCAGAGATGGCGCCCCCTTTTTGGATCCGAGGGGAGAAGTAATGGCGGAAGAGCGCCGTGTTGGGGTGCACCCCGGCGAAGCCCTCGTAGAGGTGTGCGAAGAGAGTCATGCACGCCACGGCATTTGGAGTGAAATCCAGAAGACGAAAGCCGTAGGTGTGCATGATATCCTTGAAGAAATCGGAAAAGGGGGGACAAAGCCCACAGGAGAAGTAGTCGACAAAGAAGGGGCACCAATTTGGGGAAACTCTGGCGCGTGTAGGGACGACGTGCATGGCTGGATGCCCCGTCTTCTCTCCTCCCATCTTCACCCCCCTCAGATCCTTGAACATCTCCTGGAGCTCGGACACGTCGACCATCGAGGGGAAGTAGGCGAACTGCGCCCGTCACCCCACCAGCTCGCTCTCTGGCTGCTCCGTCGACCCAACGTCTTTAGCCACCCCCTTGCTTTTGGTGGATTTGGGCGCCATGGCGAATGCAAGAAGCAAGAAAGCAAAGGATGGCGGAAGCGCAGCGGCGATGGAAGCAGAGGGGCTCGAGAAGAAGGAAGAAAGGAGGCGGTGTTTTTGAGATTGGAGACGGCGCAGGGAGGGGGGTAAAGTGAGCAGCGCGCCCGCGGTTATTCCTTTTTACGGGGAAGGCGCGGGCCGCCTCCTTTCCCATCAACTGCGATACGACGCATGCGTGCGGGAACCGTCCCATGCACGCCACCCACGTCATGCACGCGCACACAACCCCCACGTCACGCGTTCAACGCAGGTCATGGGGAAGCGCAGCAGACGCAGTAGTTACCGCGGTAAAATCCTCCCCGCCTGCCCGCACACCGTTCAGGGCCTGGCCCAACAACGTGTCGCGCTTATGTATGGCCCAGGCCCGGGGGCTCCTGTCGGTGTACAAAAGTAGGGGTTCTCCTTTTGACCCCTTTACTTGTGGACAGGCAGTCAGAGCCACACGCCGTGGTCACGCATGGCAGGGCAAAGGAGGGAAGCCGGAGAGAAGCTGAAGGCTCAAGACTAACAGGGCAACATCAAGGACCAAGGACACAAAATGCAGATGGGTGAAGCAGGATTCCCCAGCAAGACCCTTGCCGTGGGCAGCACCGGCGAGCCCCTTGCCGGGGCAGCTCGCCCACATCAGCGAAGCAGGCCACCCTCAAGCCGCGGCCTCCAACGCCAACAACCACGTTGGGCCAGGGGCTCGGGAGGCACCTCCATGGTGGCATGCAGATCTTTGTGAAGACATAGAATGCTCAAGATCAGATGAGGATTGGAAAGCAACACTCCCTGCAGAGATCCCTATTGAAAAAATCCACAAGACCCCCGACAAGGTCCTTGCTGGAGACGCCAGTGCGCCATGGCAAGACCCTTGCCGGGCCACCCGACAAGACCCTTGCCAGAGGCGACAGCAGGGCCACTGCTAGGCCCGCACCAACCAACTCCCCGCCGCTGTCCGCATGTAGCTGCCAGCCCAACCAGCTGGGCAGGCACCTGCATGGCAACATGCAGCTTCCATGCCAACTCAGCATGCACCTGCATGGCTGCATGCAGATCTTCGTGGAGGCTCCACCGCCGCACCACCTCAGCTGCTTGCCTGCCTACATGGCACCGCATGAATCGTTGGCCAGGGCGCATGTCGAAGCGAGGAGGAGCCGCGACGGACGGTACGGGCCTCGCTCCCATCCCCGATAAAGTGAGGGACACCTAAGCCATGCATTAAATGCATCTTGTCCGGTAATACGGGCGATAAGCTCGCAACACTGTAGGCCTTTCCACCTCCTGTGTGCCACTGTGGCAGCCCCTTTGCATATAAAAGGAGGCCCGTGGCATACAGGGAAGGGATTCGGCTTTTTCGAACCACGCAACACCCATAGCTTGTTCGAAAGCTCAAGAACACTCAATACATCCACCAAGCAGGACTAGGGTTTTACGCATCCTTGTGGCCCGAACCTGCGTAAACGATCCCCGTGTCAATTGCTAATCCTGCTCTTCTCACAACCCCGCGCCCCGCAACCGTAGTAGAGGTTCTTGTCATCCCATAGGTCTCGTTTCCCATCGACACAATGCCTCAGTCATAGGTTCTATAAAGTATGCTATGCTGTGTACTAGACCTATTATATACCTTGCTCTGAGTTTGGCAAGGGAGTACAATTTTTGATCTAAGAGTAGATCACTAGACAGCGGTCAAGAATATCCTTAGTGAGGACTAAGGAAATATTTCTTGATAATGGAGGTGATAAAAGAGCCCGTCGTAAAGAGTTACATTGGTGCAAACTTTTACACCGATCCAGATGACTCTAAGTCTCCATCTGGATACATATTGAAAGTGGGAGCAATTAGCTGGAGTAGCTCCATCCAGAGCATTGTAGACATAGAATATTTGCAAAATACATACGGCTCTGAATGTGACATACCCATTGACTAAACTTCTCTCACGAGCAAAACATGATCATTCCTTAGTACTCTTTGGGTGTTAATCACATAGCGATGTGAACTAGATTATTGACTCTAGTAAACCCTTTGGGTGTTGATCACATGACGATGTGAACTATGGGTATTAATCACATACAGATGTGAATATTGGTGTGAAATCACATGGTGATGTGAACTAGAGTATTGACTCTAGTGCAAGTGGGAGATTGAAGGAAATATGCCCTAGAGGCAATAATAAAGTTATTATTTATTTCCTTATTTCATGATAAATGTTTATTATTCATGCTAGAATTGTATTAACCGGAAACTTAGTACATGTGTGAATACATAGACAAACATAATGTCACTAGTATGCCTCTACTTGTCTAGCTCGTTGAATCAAAGATTGTTAAGATTCATAGCCATAGACATGAGTTGTCATTTGATTAACGGAATCACATCATTAGAGAATGATGTGATTGACTTGACCCATTCCGTTAGCTTAGCACTTGATCGTTTAGTATGTTTGTATTGCTTTCTTCATGACTTATACATGTTCCTATGACTATGAGATTATGCAACTCCCGTTTACCGGAGGAACACTTTGTGTGCTACCAAATGTCACAACGTAACTAGGTGATTATAAAGGTGCTCTACAGGTGTCTCCAAAGGTACTTGTTGAGTTGGCGTATTTCGAGATTAGGATTTATCACTCCGTTTGTCGGAGAGGTATATCTGGGCCCTCTCAGTAATGCACATCAATATAAGCCTTGCAAGCTATGTGACTAATGAGTTAGTTGCAGGATGATGCATTACATAATGATTAAAGAGACTTGCCGATAACAAGATTGAACTAGGTATTGAGATACCGACGATCGAATCTCGGGCAAGTAACATACCGATGACAAAGGGAACAACTTATGTTGTTATGCGGTTTGACCGATAAAGTTCTTCGTAGAATATGTAGGAGCCAACATGAGCATCCAGGTTCCACTATTGGTTATTGACCGGAGACGTGTCTCGGTCATGTCTACATAGTTCTCGAACCCGTAGGGTCCGCACGCTTAAAGTTTGGTGACAATTTATATTATGAGTTATGTGTTTTGATGTACCGAAGGTAGTTCAGAGTCCCGGATGAGATCGAGGACATGATGGGGAGTCTCGAAATAGTCGAGACATAAAGATCGATTTATTGGATGACTATATTCGCACTTCGGAAAGGTTCCGAGTGATTCGGGTATTTATCGGAGTACCGGAGAGTTACGGGAATTCGCCAGGGAGTATATGGGCCTTATTGGGCTTTAAGGGAAAGAGAGAGGGGAGGCTGCGCCCCCCCCCCAAGGCCTAGTCCGAATTGGAATAGGGGGAGGGGTTGCGCCCCCTCTTTCCTTCTCTTCTTTTTCCCTTTCCTTGACTCCTACTCCTACTACATGGAAGGAGGGGAATCCAACTCCCGGTGGGAGTAGGACTCCCCAAGACGCGCCATAGAGAAGGCCGGCCCCTCCCCTCCTCTCCTCCTTTATATATTGAGGCAAGGGGCACCCCATAGACACACAAGTTGATCTGTTGATATCTCCCAGCCGTGTGCGGTGCCCCCCTCCACCATATTCCACCTCGGTAATATCGCAACACTGCTTAGGCGAAGCCCTGCGTCGGTAGCATCATCGACACCATCATAACGCTGTCGTGCTGACGGAACTCTCCCGCAAAGCTTTGCTGGATCGGAGTTCATGGGACGTCATCGAGCTGAACGTGTGCTGAACTCGGAGGTGCCGTACGTTTGGTACTTGGATCGGTTGGATCGTGAAGACGTATGACTACATCAACTGCGTTGTGCTAACGCTTCTGCTTTCGGTCTATGAGGGTATGTGGACATCACTCTCCCCTCTCTCGTTGCTATGCATCACCATGATCTTGCGTGTGCATAGGAATTTTTTTGAAATTACTACGTTCCCCAACACAACCGCTGGCAGAGCGCGCGTGGAAAATTTGTCCACAACCATATATATGCATATAGTAGTTGAACACGCAAGGAAAAGTTGTCCACAACCCGAGCCTGCCGACGGACGCGAGCAGAGCACGCCGCGGCGCCTAATGGCGGGCACCACGTGCTGTGGTGCCTAAAGGTGAGCACAGTGTGCTGTGGCGCCTAACAGCGAGCAGAGATGCCGAGGGACGGGAGCAGAGGCCGGCGCCGTGTGTGTTGTGAGCAAACACTTGCTGGTATATAACCTCAAATTTAACCAACAAAATGATAATGCATTTCACAAAAATTATATAACTGGAAACTATGTTCAAATACGAATCCGACAATATAACCTTTGGCGAATCTTTGGCGACATGCATTCGTATTTTATTAATTAAATCATAGTTATAAACCAGGACGGGCGTATACTAGTTAATTAAATCACAAACATTTTTTTATTGAATGTATGTATACGTGTCCTTTCGTCCTTCTCTCGCACGTCTTGTCACCCCGCTGGAGCAGACGATTTGAGCGCAAGCTTGAGCAGCGCACGGGGGCGTTCTTTTGGCCAAACGGTGCTGAGCCCATTTCCGTGCAACCACGCAGGTTCCCGTGCAAGCTTCCCGCCTGACTCGGTGAAATACCCCAAAATCCCAATGCTTATCAGCCTACTATATAAACCCTCACGGCCGGCAAGTCATGCGTCGCATTTCCCCCTCCCTCCCTCTAGCTTATCTCGTCTGCTTCTCCCAAAATTGGCAATGGCACCAGACCGTCATCGTCGCTCAGTCACTCCGCCGTCATCAGAGCACAGCTCCAGCTGGGAGGCTACACCGCGGCGGTGGCGCAGTCCCCGGCATAGTGTAGTGCGTGCGGCATCCCAGTTGGGTGTGCGTGGAACACGCTCCACACGCTCGGCCGCCGGTGCCCATCGGTAGCTGTTGCCGGCCGCCGTTGCTGCCATAGCTCCGTCGAAAGATAGGGCCATCACCCGCTTCGCCGCCGTGGCCATCTCCCCACTTCCGGCCACCCTGGCCATGATCCGCTCCGCCACCGCGGCCCGAAGGCGGGACGTGGTGGTCGTGGCTGCTAGCCCACCGTCGACCGCCGGGATCATCACGCTCTCTGCCACCACCGCCCGCAGGAGGGAGGCAGAGGTGGAGGCCTGCACATGCGGCAGCGACCTTGCGTGCTACATCGAGTTCCTGTGGGAGGAGGAGGAGTGCCTCATCGAGCATGCAAAGAGCCTTACTGCCGCCGTGGCCGCGGCACACGCCGACGCAGAGCCGAGGAATCAGGAGATCTACGAGGAGAACCATCGCTTCGAGAGGGGTCATCTGGAGAAGTAGAGGGTGTTTGAGGTGAGCGTCGCTGAAGGTGCAACAGCGGCAGGCACCGTATTACAGTTGTCCAGCTCGTCGGTAGCCTCCTCCTCCTCTCCCTCTTCTGAACGCGCTCGGTAGATGAGAGATTGTCGGAAGTAGTACAAAGCCCCTCCGTAGTAGTATTTAGGGGCTATTTTGTTCAGTTCATCTGACTATAGATGTGGTGAAACTGTACAACGTACTTAAAATTAGCTAGTATATATAGTTGACCTAGCTATTTCAGTATGTGGTTGGAAACAATTGGGGAAACGTTTGGTCGGTTCAGCTGTAAAGTTGAACTGTTTGTATAAATTAAGCACGACTGCTTAATATATGAATGAAATCTATGCTTAATTACTGAATTTTAGTTGCAAAAATTAGATAGTGCTAGTGATTTTTAGTTGCATGTTTTGACAAATCACAGTGTTACAAGGATTGACAAATGGCAATGTTACTAGATCAACAAATGGCAATTTTTCCAGTTTGACAAATGCCAATATACTCAATATGGCAGATGCAAATCTTACCAAACTGTCTGTACGTGGTTGCACATGGGTCATTCGAAAAAACCGTTTGCATTGAAGGGAGGTAGAAATCCTGCTTGCCAAATTTTCTCTTGGCTTAGCGCCGAAGTCTCGCTTTTCATACCTTATTCAATCTGAACCATTTGTGTTGAAGAGATGCACAAATCCCGCGTAGCGAATTTTCCCTTGGCTTATCGTGGAAGACCATAGCTCTCACTTTGCATACATGTGTTCTATATAAAACGTTTGCCATGAAGAGCTGCACAAATCCTGCTCGATACATTTTCCCTTGGCTTACTTGGGAAGCTATCAGTGTACATACGAGTGTTCTATCTAAAATGTTTGTGCTGTTAGAGTGGCAGCTAGTTGTTTCAAAATTTCTTTGTTGACTGTTATTCGAGTGCACCTTCTCTCAATATGGACATAAAAATTACCACATCATGTTGGGTGCCATTCCATGATAGCATGCCAAATTTCATGATTCAGACGAGTTTTGGATTTACTAGATTTTAAAAACAAAGTATTTGAACGTTTTGCCGACAGTCAGTAGTGCTGGTGTTTGAAATTCATTCACATTTCTTGCATGGGACTTAAGCATGCACCCAAGGACACAAATTTGATTTTTCAACCAATTTATATGCATTGGAGCATGTGCATGTAGTTCAAATTTGAATTATGCACATAAAATGCCTTCACCCTCGTGGTCGCCTCGGCTGCTTCTTGGCTTGCACTCCAAGTCCTCTGGATCACGTTTGTTCCAAAATCCACGCTCCCGAAGGTTTCATTCCATTTGGACTCCGTTTGATATTCCTTTTCTTCGAAATACTGAAATAGGCAAAAAAACAGCAATACGGGTTGGGCCTCCGGCTAGTAGGTTAGTCCCAAAAATGATATAAATGTGTAAAGTAAAGCCCATAAACATCCAAAGGGGTAATACAATAGCATGGAACAATAAAAAATTATAGATACGTTGGAGACGTATCAGTAACATACCGATGACAAAGGGAACAACGTATGTTGTTATGCGGTTTGACAGATAAAGATCTTCATATAATATGTAGGAGCGAATATGAGCATCCGGATTCCGCTATTGGTTGTTGACTGGAGACGTGTCTCGGTCATGTCTATATAGTTCTCGAACCCATAGGGTCCGCACGCTTAATGTTCGGTGACGATTGGTAATATGAGTTTATGTGTTTTGATGTACCGAAGGTAGTTCGGAGTCCCGATAGAGATCGGGGACATGACGAGGAGTCTCGAAATGGTCGAGACGTAAAGATTGATATATTGGACAACTATATTTGGACATCGGAAAGGTTTGGAGTGATTCGGGTATTTATCGGAGTACCGGAGAGTTACGGGAATTTGCCGGGGAGTATATGAGCCTTATTGGGCTTTAGGGGAGAGAGAGAGGGGCTGCCTAGGTTAGCCCGCGCGCCCCCAAGGCCTAGTCTAAATTGGACTAGGGGAGGGGCGGCGCCCCCTCCTTCCTTCCCTTCTCTCTTCCCCTTCCTTCTCTCCTACTCCTACTACTTGGAAGGGGGGAATCCTACTCCCGATGGGAGTAGGACTCCCCTTGGGGCGCGCCTAGGAGGGCCGGCCCCTCTCCCTCCTCCACTCCTTTAAATACAAGGGAGGGGGCACCCCATAGACACACAAGTTGATCATTGATCTTTTAGCCGTGTGCGGTGCCCCCCTCCACCATAATCCACCTCGGTCATATCGTAGAGGTGCTTAGGCGAAGCCCTGCGTCGGTAGCTTCATCAACACCGTCATCACGTCGTCGTGCTGACGGAACTCTCCCTCAAAGCTCTACTAGATCATGAGTTCATGGGACGTCATCGAGCTGAACGTGTGCAGATCGCGGAGGTGTCGTATGTTCGGTACTAGGATCGATCGATCGTGAAGACGTACGACTACATCAACCGCGTTGTCATAACGCTTCCGCTTACGGTCTACCAGGATACATGGACAACACTCTTCCCTCTCGTTGCTATGCATAACCATGATCTTGCGTGTGTGTAGGATTTTTTTTGAAATTACTACGTTACCCAACAGTGGTATCAGAGCCAGGTTTATGCGTAAATGTTATATGCACGAGTAGAACACAAGTGAGTTGTGGGCGATACAAGTCATACTACTTACCAGCATGTCATACTTTGATTCGGCGGTATTGTTGGATGAAGCGGTCCGGACCGTCATTACGCGTACGCTTACGCGAGACTGGTTCTACCGACGTGCTTTGCACATAGGTAGCTGGCGGGTGTCGGTTTCTCCAACTTTAGTTGAATCGAGTGTGGCTACGCCCGGTCCTTGTTGAAGGTTAAAATAACACTAACTTGATGAAATATCGTTGTGGTTTTGATGCGTCGGTAAGAACAGTTCTTGCTAAGCCCGTAGTAGCCACGTAAAACTTGCAACAACAAAGTAGAGGACGTCTAACTTGTTTTTGCAGGGCATGTTGTGATGTGATATGGTCAAGACGTGATGAGATATAAGTTGTTGTATGAGATGATCATGTCTTGTTGAAGTTATCGACAACTGGCAGAAGCCTTATGGTTGTCTCTTTATTGCATAAGATGCAAGTGCCAAATAATTGCTTTACTTTTTATCGCTATGCGATAGCAATAATTGCAAGAGCAATAATTGGCGAGACGACCATGTGATGACACATTGATATAGATCAAGATAATGGAGATCATGGTGTCATGCCGGTGACGATGGAGATCATTACGATGCTTCGGATATGGAGATCAAAGGCACAAGATGATGATGGCCATATCATATCACTTATATTGATTGCATGTGATGTTTATCCTTTATGCATCTTATTCTGCTTTGATTGACGGTAGCATTATAAGATGATCTCTCACTAAATTTCAATGTACAAGTGTTCTCCCTGAGTAAGCACCATTGCCAAAGTTCGTCGTGCCGAGACACCACGTGATAAGCTCAACGTTCACCTACAACGGGTGCAAGCCAGTTTTGCACACGCAGAAATACTCGGGTTAAACTTGACGAGCCTAGCATATGCAGATATGGCCTCGAAACACTAAGACCGAAAGGTTGAACGTGAATCATATAGTAGATATGATCAACATAGTGATGTTCACCATTGAAAACTACTCCATCTCATGTGCTGATCGGTTTTGGTTTAGTTGATTTGGATCACGTGATCACTTAGATGATTAGAGTGATGTCTATCTAAGTGCGAGTTCTTAAGTAATATGATTAATTGAACTTTAATTTATCATGAACTTAGTCCTGATAGTATTTTGCAAATAATGTTGTAGATCAATAGCTCGCATTGTTGCTTCCCTATGTTTTATATGTGTTCCTAGAGAAAACTAAGTTGAAAGATGATAGTAGCAATGATGCAGACTGGGTCCGTGATATGAGGTTTATCCTCATTGCTGCACAGAAGAATTATGTCCTTGATGCACCTCTAGGTGATAGACCTAGTGCAGGAGCAGATGCAGACGTTATGAACGTTTGGCTAACTCAAATATGATGAGTTGATGACTACTTGATAGTTTAATGCACCATGCTTAACGGCTTAGAATCGGGACTTCAAAGACGTTTTGAACGTCATGGATCATATGGCATGTTCCAAGAGTTCAAGTTAATATTTCAAGCAAATACCCAAGTTGAGAGATATGAAGTCTCCAACAAGTTCTATAGCTAAAAGATGGAGGAGAATAGCTCAAGCAGTGAGCATGTGCTCAGATTGTCTGGGTACAACATTCGCTTGAATCAAGTGGGAATTAATCTTCCAGATAAGATAGTGAGTGACAGAGTTCTCTAGTCACCATCACCAAGTTAGTAGGACTTCATGCTGAACTATAGTATGCAAGGGATGATGAAAACGGTTCCCGAGCTTTTCATGATGATGAAATCGATGAAGGTAGACATCAAGAAAAAGAATCAAGTGTTGATGATTAACAAGACCACTAGTTTAAAGAAAAGGGCAAAGGGAAAGAAAGGGAACTTCATGTAGAATGACAAGCAAGTTGTCACTTCCATGAAGAAGCCCAAAGCTAGACTAAAGCCTGAAACTGAGTGCTTCTACTGCAAATGAAATGGTCACTAGAAGCGGAAATGCCCTGAATATTTGATGGATAAGGAGGATGGGAAAGTGAACAAGGGTATATTTGATATACAGGTTATTTATGTGTACCTTACTAGTGTTTATAGTATCCCCTGGGTATTTGATACTTGTTCGGTTGCTAAAAATTAGTAACTCGAAACAGGAGTTACAGAATAAACCGAGACTAGTTGAGGGTGAAGTGACGATGTGTGTTGGAAGTGGTTCCAAGATTGATATGATCATCATCGCACACTCCCTATACTTTCGGGATTAGTGTTAAACCTAAATAAATGTTATTTGGCGTTTGCGTTGAGCATGAATATGATTTGATCATGTTTATGTCAATACGGTTATTCATTTAAACTCAGAGAATAATTGTTGTTCTGTTTACATGAATAAAACCTCCGATGGTCATACACCCAATGAAAATAGTTTGTTGGGTATCAATCGTAGTGATACACATATTCATAATATTGATGCCAAAAGATGCAAAGTTGATAATGGTAGTGCAACTTATTTGTGGCACTGCCGTTTGGGTCATATCGGTGTAAAGCGCATGACGAAACTCCATAAAGATGGATTTTTGGAGTCACTTGGTTATGAATCATTTGATGCTTGCAAAACGTGCCTTATGGGCAAGATGACTAAAACTCTGTTCTCCGGAACAATGGAACGAGCTACTGACTTGTTGGAAATAATACATACCAATGTATGTTGTCCAATGAGTGTTGATGCTCGTGGCGGGTATCGTTATTTTCCGACCTTCACAGATGATTTGAGCAGATATGATTATATCTACTTAATGAAGCACAAGTCTGAAAAGTTCAAAAATTTGAGAGTGAAGTGGAGAATTATCGTAATAAGAAAATAAAGTTTCTAGAATCTGATCGTAGAGTAGAATATTTGAGTTACGAGTTTGGCCTTCATTTAAAAACAATGTGGAATAGTTTCACAGCTCACGCCACATGGAACACCACAGCGTAATGGTGTGTCCGAACGTTGTAACCGCACTTTATTGGATATGGTGTGATCTATGATGTATCTTACTGATTTACCACTATTGTTTTGGGGTTATGCATTAGAGATAGCTGCATTCACTTTAAATAGGGCACCATAAAAATCCGTTGAGATGACGCCTTATGAACTGTGGTTTGGCAAGAAACCGAAGTTGTCATTTCTTAAAGTTTGGGGCTGCGATGCTTATGTGAAAAAGTTTCAACCTGATAAGCTCGAACCCAAATCGGAGAAGTGCGTCTTCATAGAATACCCAAAGGAAACTGTTGGGTACACCTTCTATCACAGATCCGAAGGCAAGATATTTGTTGCTAAGATGGATCCTTTCTAGAGAAGGAGTTTCTCGCGAAAGAAGTGAGTGGGAGGAAAGTAGAGCTTGATAAGGTAATTGTACCTTCTGCCGAATTGGAAAGTAGTTCATCAGAGAAATCAGTTCCAGTGATTCCTACACCAATTAGTGAGGAAGCTAATGATGCTGATCATGAAACTTTAGATTAAGTTACTACAGAACCTCGTAGGTCTTCCAAAGTACAGTCCGCACCAGAGTGGTACGATAATCCTGTTCTGGAAGTCATGTTACTAGACCATGATGAACCTACGAACTATGACGAAGCGATGATGAGCCCAGATTCCGTGAAATGGCTTGAAGGCCATGAAATCTGAGATGGGATCCATGTATGAGAACAAAGTGTGGACTTTGATGGACTTGCCCGATGATCGGCAAGGCATTGAAAATAAATGGATATTCAAGAGGAAGACAGACGTTGATAGTAGTGTTACTATCTGCAAAGCTCGACAAGTTCAAGGTGTTGATTACGATGAGATATTCTCACTCGTATTGATGCTTAAGTCTGCCCGAATCATGTTAGCAATTGCCACATTTTATGAAATCTGGCAAATGGATGTCAAAGCTTCATTCCTTAATGGATTTATTAAAGAAGAGTTGTATATGATGCAACCATAAGGTTTTGTCAATCCTAAAGGTGCTAACAAAGTGTGCAAGCTCCAGCGATCCATTTATGGACTAGTGCAAGCCTCTCGGAGTTGAAATATACGCTTTGATGAGTTGATCAAAGCATATGATTTTATACAGACTTTTGGAGAAGCCTGTATTTATAGGAAAGTGAGTGGGAGCACTACAACCTTTCTGATAAGTATATGTGAATGACATATTGTTGATCAGAAATAATGTAAAAAAATTCTGGAAAGCATAAAGGAGTGTTTGAAAGGAGTTTTTCAGATAAAGACCTCGGTGAAGCTGCTTAAACATTGAGCATCAAGATCTATAGAGATAGATCAAGACGCTTGATAAGATTTTTCAATGAGTACATACCTTGATAAGATTTTGAAGTAGTTCAAAATGGAACTGTCAAAGAAGGAGTTCTTGCCTGTGTTGCAAGGTGTGAATTTGAGTAAGACTCAAAACCCGACCATGGCAGAAAATATAAAAAGAATGAAAAGTCATTCCCTATGCCTCAGTCATAGGTTCTATAAAGTATGCTATGTTGTGTACCAGACCTATTGTATACCTTGCTCTGAGTTTGGCAAGGGAGTACAATTTTGATCTATGAGTAGATCACTGGACAGCGGTCAAGAATATCCTTAGTGAGGACTAAGGAAATGTTTCTTGATTATGGAGGTGATAAAAGAGTTCGTCGTAAAGAGTTACATCGGTTCAAGCTTGTACACCGATCCAGATGACTCTAAGTCTCAATCTGGATACATATTGAAAGTGGGAGCAATTAGTGAGAGTAGCTCCGTGCATAGCATTGTAGACATAGAATATTTACAAAATACATACGACTCTGAATGTGACACACCCATTGACTAAACTTCTCTCACGAGCAAAACATGATCATACATTAGTACTCTATGGGTGTTAATCACATACAGATGTGAATATTGGTGTTACATCACATGGTGATGTGAACTAGATTATTGACTCTAGTGCAAGTGGGAGGCTGAAGGAAATATGCCCTAGAGGCAATAATAAAGTTGTTATTTATATTTCCTTATATCATGATAAATGTTTATTATTCATGCTAGAATTGTATTAATCGGAAACTTAGTACATGTGTGAATAGATAGACAGACATAATGTCACTAGCATGCCTCTACTTGACTAGCTCGTTGAATCAAAGATGGTTAAATTTCCTAGCCATAGACATGAGTTGTCATTTGATTAACGGGATCACATCATTAGAGAATGATGTGATTTACTTGAACCATTCTGTTAGCTTAGCACTTGATCGTTTAGTTTGTTGCTATTGCTTTCTTCATGACTTATACATGTTCATATGATTATGAGATTATTCAACTCCCTAATACCGGAGGAACACTTTGTGTGCTACCAAACGTGACAGCGTAACTGGGTGATTATAAAGATGCTCTACACGTGTCCTCGATGGTGTTTGTTGAGTTGGCATAGATCAAGATTAGGTTTTGTCACTCCGACTGTCGGAGAGGTATCTTTGGGCCCTCTCGGTAATGCACATCATTAGAAGCCTTGCAAGCAATGTGACTAATGAGTTATTTACAGGATGATGCATTATGGAATGAGTAAAGAGACTTGCTGGTAACGAGATTGAACTAGGTATTGAGATAGCGACGATCGAATCTCGGGCAAGTAACATACCGATGACAAAGGGAAGAACTTATGTTGTTATGCGGTTTGACCGATAAAGATCTTCGTAGAATATGTACAAGCCAATATGAGCATCCATGTTCCACTATTGGTTATTGACCAGAGACATGTCTCGGTCATGTCTACATAGTTCTCGAACCCGTAGGGTCCGCACGCTTAATGTTTGGAGACGATCGGTAATATGAGTTTATGTGTTTTGATGTACGGAAGGTAGTTTGGAGTCCCGGATGAGATCGGGGACATGACGAGGAGTCTCTAAATGGTCGAGACATAAATATTGATATATTGGACGACTATATTCGGACATCGGAAAGGTTCCGAGTGATTTGGGTATTTATCGGAGTACCGGAAAGTTGCGGGAATTCGCCGGGGAGTATATGGGCCTTATTGAGCTTTAGGGGAGAGAGAGGGGCTGCCTAGGGCAGGCCGCACGCCCCCCAAGGCCTAGTCCTAATTGGACTAGGGGGAGTGGCGGCGCCCCCTCCTTCCTTCTCTTCTCTCTTCCCCTTCCTTCTCTCCTACTCCTACTACTTGGAAGGGGGGGAATCCTACTCCCTGTTGGAGTAGGACTCCCCTTGGGGCGCGCCTAGGAGGGACGGCCCCTCCCCCTCCTTCACTCCTTTATATACAGGGGAGGGGGGCACCCCATAGACACACAAGTTGATCATTGATCTTTTAGCCGTGTGCGGTGCCCCCTCCACCATAATCCACCTCGGTCATATCCTAGCGGTGCTTAGGCGAAGCCCTGCGTCGATAGCTTCATCAACATCGTCATCACGCCGTCGTGCTGACGAAACTCTCCCTCGATGCTCCGCTGGATCGTGAGTTCGTGGGACGTCACCGAGCTGAACGTGCGCAGATCGAGGAGGTGCCGTATGTTCAGTACTAGGATCGGTCGATCGTGAAGACATACGACTACATCAACCACGTTGTCATAACGTATCCGCTTACGGTCTACGAGGGTACGTGGACAACACTCTTCCCTCTCGTTGCTATGCATAACCATGATCTTGTGTGTGCATAGGAATTTTTTTCAAATTACTACGTTACCCAGCAAATACCCCATTGTCACCACGGTTATTCATATGCAATAAATTTATCAAGTGATCTCAAACGCATAAAAGTATTAAATCCGATAAAATGAAATCTCAAAGGGAAAACTCAATTCATCACAACAAGATAGAGAGGGAGAAACAACACATGATCCAACTATATTAACAAAGACCGCGATACATCAAGATCGTGCCATCAAGAACGAGAGAGAGAGAGAGAGAGAGAGAGAGAGAGAGAGAGAGAGAGAGAGATTAAACGCATAGCTACTGGTACAAACTCTCAGCCCCGAGGGTGGACTACTCCCTCCTCATCATGGAGACCATAGGGATGATGAAGATGGCCTCCGGTGATGATTTGCCCCTCCGACAGAGTGCCTGAACGGGCTCCCAATTGGTTTTTCATGGCTAGAGAAGCTGGCGGCAGTGGCACTTCCGATCTAGCGTTGTTTTTGTTTTTTTGTCATATTTGGAATTTATAGGGCGAAGAGGCGGTGCGGGAGGCCACCGAGGTGGGCACAACACACCAGGGCGCGCTTGGGCCTCCAGGCGCGCCCAGGTAGGTTGTGCCACCTTCGGGGCAACCCTATAGTACTTCTTTGGCCCATGTTGTTGCCTCTCGTCCATAAAAATTCACCAAAAAGTTTCGCTGTGTTTGGACTTCGTTTGGTGCTGATATTCTACGAAGTAAAAAACAAGCAAAACACAACAACTGGCACTGGGCACTATGTCAATAGGTTAGTCCCAAAAAATGATATAAAGTTGCTATAAAATGATTGTAAAACACCCAAGAATGATAACATAACAGCATGGAACAATAAAAAATTATAGATAAATTGGAGACGTATCAGTCATCCACCACAACACTCATTAGATTTTTATTCATTTAATTAGCAAGAACTCTTGCCTAGAAAGATCCCTCGTCATAATGGCATTCGTTAAGCACATGCAAGGCAATGCTAGATTTGCTTTGATTGTGCTTAGAAATGTTTGAAAAATCTTACATCACTTCTATGAGTTAGTCATACCTTGCCAAATGTTTCCGTCTAAAATTTGATAAAAATCAAGGTTACCGTACATCCTGCCATCTAAAGTTTTAATATATAATTGCTATTATGGAACATAGATGATATACCTATTTGTTTCTATTATGGAACCTAACCTTTCTTGACACTAAGATTCATGAAAATAAACTCCAAACACTAGACTAGCTAAGTTCACGGTCATAAATTATGATGCTTCTTAACACTAGGTAGTATTATGTGTGCAGAGTACGACATATGTGATCCGTAGCTATAAATTTCACAATTGTCGGTGTCAAAATTGGCAGACCTCAGGGTAGGAGTCCCGAGATATGGACCTGAGATTGATCGGGAACAAGGGACGATGAACACGGTGTTTACCCAGGTTTGGGCCCTCTCGAAGAGGTAATACCATATGTCCTGCTTGATTATATTGGATGTATAGTACGCTTACATAGTAGATCTACCTCGAGATCAGCGTGAGCTAAACCCTAAGTTATGAGGTGATGGATGTCGCTCTACCTCTAAAGACTACAGCCCTCGGTTTATATAGACACCAATAGGGTTAGGGTTACCGAAGATTGATTACAATGAAGGGTAAAGAGATCATGCCTATCCTTGACTTGGAGGGCACACCATGAATTCATAGATCTTCTGTCAGTATGCGGCTTCGCCAGTCCATCCCATAATCGATGGGCCGATGCCCTCAGGACCCCTTAACCCATGACTCCCTAAGTATCCCTCGAACTTGCCTCCAACGCCAAGGCTTGTGTCCGGCATCCGCTCACCCAACAATATTCAGCTTGCGAGGCGATTTCCCCGGTGTGCTTTGCTCATGTTCAGAGTCTAGTGATGTCCGGAACCCGAAACAGCCGTTTTATTTAACCACGAAGGAAAAAACTCGTTCGAGTGTAAACACTGCCTTCGTCTGACAACGTTTTCTGGAAGATTCGCATCCGGCCATGACGCCGAGTGGTTAGTATTTCTCAAAGCGCGGCTCGAGGCCTACGCCACATATATCATGTCTCATCAAGGTGGAGATTGTGCCCCCACCCTTCAGGGGATATGATCAATGACCTTGATTTCCCACCCCAGACATAACGTTGCGAGCATATCGGGAAGTGGAGAAGCCAATGGCGTGAAAAAATGAACTCGTGGCTTATCATCAGCCTATAAAGGGGGTGTGCTACAATAGCCAACATCCCACGCCTTCTTCCAGCTTCCGCTCATGCATATCTTCAGAACTCCAATGCCCCTTTTCTTTGCTTCCACAGCAAATCCCACCCGCCTCCTCAAGCCATGGCCGGATCCGGTGCCAACGGGAAGTGGGATGCCTCCATTGTCACTGATAGCAACACCCTGAAGCTGAAGTAGGCCGGATACTTGTCGGCTGACATTGTCGATCGGGCCCCTGAAGCAGGCCCGATCATTCCCATGCCCAGGCTGGGTGAAAGGGTTGTATTCCTCCCCCATTTCCTTAGGGGGCTTGGATTTCCCCCGCACCCCTTTGCGCGGGGCTTAATGTTCTTTTACGGGCTACATTTTCACGATCTAGCCGCTGATACGTCTCCAAAGTATCTATAATTTTTTATTGTTCCATGCTTTTATATTACCCGTTTTGGATGTATATGGGCTTTACTTTACACTTTTATATCATTTTTGGGACTAACCTACTAACCAGAGGCCCAGCCCGAATTGTTGTTTTTTTTGCCTATTTCAGTGCTTTGAAGAAAAGGAATATCACACGGAGTCCAAACGGGATGAAACCTTCGGGAGCGATCTTTTTGGAACAAATGCCAACCAGGAGACTTGGATTGGACGTCAAGCAATGAATGAGGCGGCCACGAGGGTGCCCGGCGTGCCCCCTGGGGGTGGGTGCGTGAAAGTGCAACTATTCCTAGGTGGTTTTGGTAATTCCTAACAACATATAGCTCATTGAGCTAATGCTATTTCAAGATAAATATTTCAGGAAAGCTCAATGATTGGCATGACATGGATGAGAAAAGTGGAACCCTCAAAATACTAAGGACAAAAGGATTGGCTCAATCTCAAAGCTGAAGACTCTACATTTTCCATTTTAGTGACCCAAGATCACATTGAGTCTATAGGAAAAGCCAATACTATCAAGGAGGGATGAGGTGTTGCTTAATGAGGCTCTTTCTCAAAATGCTTAGTGATATGCTCCAAAGCCCTCAACTACTTTCTCACATCCGCATATGACCTAAACCAAAAGTCAAACTCGGCCCCACCGATTCTTTCTATCCGGCGCCACCAGATGTCATAGCCACTGCCACAAACCCTAGGCAAATCGGTCTCACCGATAGCAATCTCGGTCTCACCGAGATGGGATTACAATCTCTCTGTTTCCCTTCATAACGTTTTGGTCCCACCGAGATGAGTGATCGGTCCCACCGAGATTGCAATGTAAACTCTCTGTTCCCTTTCGTAACATTTCAGTCTCACCGGAATGAGCGAATCGGTCCCACCGAGTTTGCCAGGCCAACTCTCTGGTTAGCTTATTACCAAAATTGGTCTCACCGAGTTTGTGTAATCGGTCTCACCGAGATTACGTTATGCCCTAAACCTAACCATATCAGTCCTACCGAGTTGCATGTCGGTCCCACCGAAAATCCTAACGGTTACTAAATTTGCTGAATCTGTCTGACCGAGTTTCAAAATTCGGTCCCACTGAGATTGGCAAGTTGTGTGTAACGGTTAGATTTTGTGTGGAGGCCATATATACCCCTCCACCTCCTCTTCATTCGTGGAGAGAGGCATCAAAACGAACCTACACTTCCAACTTACTTTTTCTGAGAGAGAACCACCTGCACTTGTGTTGAGGCCAAGATATTCCATTCCTACCATATGAATCTTGATCTCTAGCCTTCCCCAAGTTGCTTTCCACTCAAACCTTCTTTCCGCCAAATCCAAATCCTGTGAGAGAGAGTTGAATGTTGGGGAGACTATCATTTGAAGCACAAGATCAAGGAGTTCATCATCAACACACCATTTCTTACTTCTTGGAGAGTGGTGTCTCCTAGATTGGCTAGGTGTCACTTGGGAGCCTCCGACAAGATTGTGGAGTTGAACCAAGGAGTTTGTACTGGCAAGGAGATCGCGTACTTCGTGAAGATCTACCGCTAGTGAGGCAAGTCCTTCGTGGGCGACGACCATGGTGGGATAGACAAGGTTGCTTCTGCGTGCACCCTTCATGGGTGGAGCCCTCCGTGGACTCGCGCAACCGTTACCCTTCATGGGTTGAAGTCTCCATCAATGTGGATGTATGATAGCACCACCTATCGGAACCATGACAAAAACATCTGTGTCTCCTATTGCGTTTGCACTCTCCAAACCCTTCCCTTTACATTCTTGCAAGTTGCATGCTTTACTTTCCGCTGCTCATATACTCTTTGCATGCTTGCTTGGATTGTGTTAAGATTGCTTGACTTGTCCAAAGTTGCTAAAATCTGCCAAGAACTAAAATTGGGAAAAGGATAAGTTTTTATTTGGTCAAGTAGTCTAATCACCCCCCTCGAGACATACTTTTGATCCTACAAGTGGTATCAGAGGTTTGGTCTCCATTTGCTTTTATTTCCATGGCTTTTGGTAGTCATAGCCATGGTTTCACAACCTAGGAGAGTATGGCGTCTAGTGAGGGAAATTACCACCGTAGAGGTCCTTACTTTGATGGGACTAATTTTGCTAGTTGGAAGCATAAGATGAAAATGCATATTCTTGGTCATAACCCCGCCATTTGGGCTATTGTTTGTATTGGCTTGCCAGGTGAATTCTTTGATGGGAGAAAACCGAACCGTGAAGCTACCGCGGAAGAGTTGAAGATGCTGCAATACAACGCTCAAGCTTGTGATATCCTCTTCAATGGATTGTTCCCTGAAGAATTCAACAAAATCATCCGTCTTGAGAATGCAAAGGAAATTTGGGATACTTTGATTGATATGCATGAAGGTACCGACTCCGTCAAGGAATCCAAGTTGGATGTGCTTCAAAGTCAGCTTGACAAGTTCAAAATGAAGGATGGTGAAGGTGTCGCTGAAATGTACTCTAGGCTTGCTCTTATCACAAATGAGATTGCTGGCTTAGGAAGTGAAGAGATGACCGACAAATTCATCATCAAGAAGATCCTAAGAGCTTTGGACGGAAAATATGATACCGTCTGCACCTTGATCCAAATGATGCCCAATTACAAAGATCCCAAGCCAACGGAAGTAATTGGAAGAAATGTTGCTCATGAGATGTCACTCAAGGATAAGGAGGAGCTCCACAACAAGTCAAGTGGTGCTTACAAAGCCTCATGTGAAGCTCCCACATCATCAAGTGAGAAACAAACCTTCAATGAAGAATTGAGCCTAATGGTGAAGAACTTCAACAAGTTCTACAAGAGTAGAAGCAAGGAAAGAAGTTCCAAGTCAAGGTCCTACAATGACAAAAGATCTTCTAGTCGAGAGCGTAATTGCTAAAATTGTGGAAGACCCGGACACTATTCCAATGAGTATACAGCACCCTACAAAAGAAGAGAAGACTCTCAAAAAAGAAGTAGAAGAGAAGATTCACCACCAAGAGAGAGAAGGAGTAGAGATGATCGTTATGAACGAACAACATCCCGAAGAAGAAAGGATTCGGAAAGGAAGGACAGGTCATCAAGGAGATAGACAAAACAAAGACATCAAGCTCATGTTGGTGAATGGGTATCTGGCTCCGTCTCCGACAATCACTCCGAGAGAAGCTATCACTCGGACTCAGAATATACTCAAGATGAAGGTGTTGCCAGTCTAGCACTTGTGTCAACCAACTCCTACGACATATTTGATTCACCAAATGAAGGACTTGGAAGATGCTTCATGGCTAAAGGCCCAAAGGTATCACACCCCGAGTATGTTGATTTCAATAGTGATGAAGATGACTTGTTAGGTGATGATGATTTACTTGTTGACAACTCTAGTGATGAATACTATGATGAAACGTCAATTAATCATGCTAATCAAGGTAAAACAAATGACAATGATAAGGAGAAGATTGAGCTTCTAACTAAAGAACTAAACACTCTTAAGTTAGCTCATGAAACTATCTTAGAAGATCATCGAGAACTTTTAAGGACTCATGAGAAGTTACGCTTTGAAAAGCTTTACCTTGAGCAAGAGCATGAGATCTTAAAGGCAATCAATGATGATCTTCGCAAGAAAAATTCTTCTTACATTGCCAAGCATTTACTCTTATCTACTTACATGCCTCAAGTCAAGTCTAGTAACAAGAACAAGAAAGATTCTTCCTCTAGTAGTAACAATAATCATGCTAAATCCAATACTGTTGCTTCTAGTAGTTCTCTTGATTCCACTAATGATTCTCTTAGCCAGGTTACACTTGAGCAAGAAAATAGCTTATTGAAGGGAATTATAGAGAAATGTGTTTACAAGAGCCTTGCCGGGAGTAAGCAATTCGAGGAAATTGTACTCAAGCAAGGAAGGCACTGGAAGAACCAAGGTGTTGGTTTTGAACGAAAGTTCAATGCCTATGGAGTTGAGTGGGAAGAAGATCAATACCCCAAGACGAAGTTTGTTCCTCAACAAGAGAAGTATGATCCTACTTCTTTCATAGGGACACAAGCTCAAGATGATCTTCCACTACAAGAAATATGTCAACTTATGACCTTCTATCAGTGACCCTGGAAGAATTGGTCATAGATTTATGACCATTTGAGACCAATTGGTCAAAAGATGTTCGAGGGGCTCCAAACACTAAACCATTGCGACCATTTTGGTCAGAAAGGTCATAATTTCCTTACGCGAAATGGTCATAAAGCAAACAGCGCTAGTCCGCTGCCTTATTTCTAGTTGTTAACGACCAATATAGATGGTCATAGCCTTGTAAATTGTGGTGGGTTGCTATGACTAGGCGCCACCTCATCAGTTTTGCCTATGTGTCATGTCCATGTGGCAGTTTTGCCCTAGGTTTTGAAGCAACCTATATTTCTGTAATTCCCAAAATTCCCCAAAAAATCTCATAAATTCTTTGGGTCATATCTTTGTCAAATATGTAAAAACTTTCCTTGCCTAGTTCAAAAATAATTCAAAAATATTCATTTTCCTATTCTGTTCAGAACAATAGTTTGTGAAGGAAGTACCACTTTGGCATGTCCAAATAGCATCCATTTTCTACAGTGCTTTCCTATGCCCAAATAACCATCCTCCACCAAATACCAGCTCAATCCATTCATTATTTTGAGCCGAGCTTCAACATTCGTAGTTATGTCCAGTGTGGTAGTTTGCAAAGCAAGTACCACCTAGGCTCCTCCTTTTGAGCTGAAAATTTGTGAAAACGGTCTTCTTAGTAACTCATCATCCTCAGCCAAAACTCACGCCCATTAGCCATGTACATTTCCCGTACCGCTAATCAAACACTTGGCTGCTAATTCATGTTTGAGCATCGATAGGTCTCCTCGTGAGAATCTTATGTTGTAATTTTCTTCCTAGCACCAACCTGGGGAGTGCCCAACCCACTAGACATGCCTAGGCCGCCCAGAACACATGGCAACGCCACGGTCACGCGGTGACCACGCGGCGGGCATGCGAGTTTACGCGCTCTAGAGTTGGGGCCCTCGGCCACCGCCCAAACCTCGACGTATCGCCACCAAACCATGTATTTATGATTAAATAGGTCCTTATGTAACTAGAAATGATTTTTGGAAAAAATAAATAGCAAACTATGAGGCAGCTGCAGTTCAAATTTGACCCGCTTCCAACTGAATCGGTAGAAATTTGTCTTTTTCACGAGAGGTGGATCAAAATTTTTTACACCAGACCATTTTGTCAATTGTGCATTAAATGTGGCCTAGTATTTTATAAAAATGATTTGGTCCAATTTTGCAACAATTATTTGGTAGTTCCTTCACAAAAAAACCTCCTTTCGGGCACTCGAAAAATGGAAAATGGTTTTTTCGTCCAACGAAAATGAAAACTTCCTTAGGCAACATTGTTTGCCGTTCCAATATGCACCCTTGTGCATAATATGAGATCATTTGAACAAACTATGCCATGAATGTGGCCATAAGATTGATCATTTGGCTTGAAAGCCATGAATCTTCACACTTGATAGCTCATTTTTGAGAACACTTTTTTAAAATAATTACCGTATTACAATTTTATTATTTTTCCTGGAAACTTGTTCACATATAATGACACAATGCGAAGGTTTTCCAATTTTTTGATTTTTTTTTGAATTTTTTATGCCCGTTTCAAAATGCGGTCAAAACGGCGGGAATGACCGTTCCTAGCTAGTGGTTGAATCTTGGAATTTTTTTGGTGTTTCTCTGATTAAATAGTTCCTTATGTAACTAGAAATGATTTTTGGAAAAAGTAAATAGCAAACTATGAGGCAGCTGCAGTTCAAATTTGACCCGCTTCCAACTGAATCGGTAGAAATTTGTCTTTTTCACGAGAGGTGGATCAAAAATTTTGACACCCAACCATTTTGTCAATTGTGCATTAAATATGGCCTAGTATTTTATAAAAATGATTTGGTCCAATTTTGCAACAATTATTTGGTAGTTCCTTCACAAAAAAACCTCCTTTCGGGCACTCGAAAAATGGAAAATGGTTTTTTCGTCGAACGAAAATGAAAACTTCCTTAGGCAACATTGTTTTCCATTCCAATGTGCACCCTTGTGCACAATATGAGATCATTTGAACAAACTATGCCACAAATGTGGCCATAAGATTGATCATTTGGCTTGAATGCCATGAATCTTCACACTTGATAGCTCATTTCTGAGAACACTTTTTTAAAATAATTACCGTATTACAATTTTATTATTTTTCCTGGAAACTTGTTCACATATAATGACACAATGCGAAGGTTTTCCAATTTTTTGATTTTTTTTGAATTTTTTATGCCCGTTTCAAAATGCGGTCAAAACGGCGGGAATGACCGTTCCTAGCTAGTGGTTGAATCTTGGAATTTTTTTGGTGTTTCTCTGATTAAATAGATACTTATGTACCTAGAAATGATTTTTGGAAAAAATAAATAGCAAACTATGAGGCAGCTGCAGTTCAAATTTGACCCGCTTCCAGCTGAATCGGCGGGAATTTGTCTTTTTCACCAGAGGTGGATCAAAATTTTTGACACCCAACCATTTTGTCAATTGTGCATTAAATATGTCCTAGTATTTTATAAAAATGATTTGGTCTAATTTTGCAACAATTATTTGGCAGTTCCTTCACAAAAAAACCTCCTTTCAGGCACTCGAAAAATGGAAAATGGTTTTTTCGTCCAAAGAAAATGAAAACTTCCTTAGGCAACATTGTTTGCCATTCCAATATGCACCCTTGTGCACAATATGAGATCATTTGAACAAACTATGCCATGAATGTGGCCATAAGATTGATCATTTGGCTTGAAAGCCATGAATCTTCACACTTGATAGCTCGTTTCTGAGAACACTTTTTTAAAAAATTACCGTATTACAATTTTATTATTTTTCCTGGAAACTTGTTCACATATGATGACACAATGCGAAGGTTTTCCAATTTTTTGATTTTTTTTTAATTTTTTATGCCCGTTTCAAAATGCGGTCAAAACGGCGGGAATGACCGTTCCTAGCTAGTGGTTGAATCTTGGAATTTTTTTGGTGTTCTCTGATTAAATAGATACTTATGTACCTCGAAATGATTTTTGGAAAAAATAAATAGCAAACTATGAGGCAGCTGCAGTTCAAATTTGACCCGCTTCCAACCGAATCAGCGGGAATTTGTCTTTTTCACGAGAGGTGGATCAAAACTTTTTACACCCAACCATTTGGTCAATTGTGCATTAAATATGTCCTAGTATTTTATAAAAATAATTATTTGGGAGGTCCTTCACAAAAAAACATCCTTTTGGGCACTCAAAAATGGAAAATGGTTTTTTCATCCAAAGAAAATGAAAACTTCCTTAGGCAACATTGTTTGCCATTCCAATATGCACCCTTGTGCACAATATGAGATCATTTGAACAAACTATGCCATGGATGTGGCCATAAGATTCATCATTTGGCTTGAAAGCCATGATTCTTCACACATGATAGCTCATTTTTTACAACATTTTAAAAAAAATTCCTTACTACGGGTCTTCGGTCACCGGGAAGGTGACGACGACGAACTCCTCGCTCGCGACCACCTCCTCGATTCCCTGCTCTTCTACGTGCCGAGGTCCTTGCTGGCGGCCTTGCCGGATAAAAATCCAAAGCTTCTTTATTCAGTATTGCCGCCCCCGCCCCCGAAGTCGAGACATCGAATGATCCAAAAACCTAAGCTACTAGGACCTTAAAACCTAAAGCTAAAATGATCTACACACGTGGGATCTGATGACCCTCCTCACCGCCGACGACCAAGAAGTCACCGGCGGAGGGAACCGCCCAAAGACGCCGCCAAAATAGTCGGTTCTCTTAGCCAAAGAGATTTGCACTTTATTTTCAGCCGGTTATGACCTACTTAGATGGTCATGGACGTCGCACACATGTACTCTGTTTTGATTGGTTCAGAGGCATGTCACGCGGATCATGGATCGAGCACCATCCGATCCACCCGGATCCAACGGCAGCGCTCCTTCCTCACCTTCTCACCACACCTAGCCCAACAACCCACACGCCACAACCCGCACTCCTCCCTCCGTCCCTCGTCCCCCGCGAACCCTAGTGCTCCCCGATCCCTCCCACCTCCCCTCCCCTCGCCTCCACCCACCCCTCCCCTCACTCTCCTCCCTCCCGCCCTCCCCTCCGGCAAGATCCAGC
>NC_041393.1:154308198-154359735 GCF_002162155.2 Triticum dicoccoides | reverse complement strand
GATCCAGCGTCCTCCCACCCTCCCCTCCAGCAAGATCCAGCGTCTTCCCTCCCTCCCCTCCGGCAAGATCCAACGTCCTCTCCTCGATCCAGATCGAGGCACCCCGCCGCCCCGCCCCCGTCTCCCTCCGTCTCCCACCCGATGGAGGCCGCGGTGGGGGGAGGCGAGGGGCCAAACACCCGCTTCCAACACACAAGGTCTCAGCTTCCCCTCCCATTGCCGCACCACTCGTCCGCTAACTCCCCACACAGGCGGATTGTGATAGAGGAGGCCGTCGCCGGCGGCGGCAGCGGGCTGGGTACCATGAGCGCCTTGCTCGCCATCTATCAGAACCGGGATCTGACACCATCCTCCAGTGGTGGGGATTCAACATCGCCGTCATCAACAAGCGGATATTCTAGGTATCCCCTTCTCCCCTCTTGCATCTCATTTTACAACTGCCCATACCAGGATGCCTTCTCCGTTGCTCAGATCTGCATTTCAGGATGCCACCACGCTCCACTTCCTGACCAGATTTGGTAAAGGTGCCGCCAGATCTTGCCACACTGGGCATCAGTACCGCTGGATGCTTCTCTCACGGTGGTCAAGCCAAGCTCTCCTACGGTAGTCAGAACGGGCGTCGTCAACCCCTCCACTCCCTCTTCCCCATGACTCCACCTCGACAATCTGGTAAGGTCCAGGTGCCCTCTACGTACTTCTAGTACTCCCACGAGGCCACCTAAATCTCTATGAATCCAACGTTGCTGGTGGTACCTGGAATATTGCCCCTGTACAGCATCATTTGTGTTAGCAAGTAGAGGATAATCAGGTGCTCTCTCCTTCTAGTTGTCGCACACTGAAACTATACTGTGCAGTGATACCTGTTTTTTCTTTTGTGTTAGCAAGTAGAGAATAATCAGATTGTGGCTGTGAAAAAGGGGTAGCGTTAGGATGGAATCTTTGAATTGGATCAGGGACATCCACTTCATAACATACTGACTATGCATCAATATATTTGTTGTAAATCCAGTTCTCTGCCATACAGTATAAGTACGAACTGCCCCTGTCGGGCCCGTGTCAAGGGTTCATCCCTGATGCTACTTTGAGTCATTTGCCACAACGAGAGCTTAGTATGATGGTGCATCGCGTTATCACCCGGTCGCCAGCTCACATGTGCTTGTGATTGCATACATGTGGTGCCTGGTGCCTGGCATTTGTCCTGTTATGTTAGTTAGTCACAGTTTTGTCTGTTCATGAAAAATTAAGGTAATGTGGTGCACCTATGATTGCTACTCTCTAGTACTTTTAGCTTGGACCACATGAAACTAACAGTATTGGTAGTGTCTATCTTATTACAATAGCAGTCGGCACTTGTTAGATGTGTAGACGTGTATCTTCTCTTGTAAGTATTTGATTGGATGATTTCTGGATTTAATCAGTTATATGCAGATACTACCTCCTTTGCTTGTTTCCGGTGTTGCCTTACATGTGCTCTATTGTTTCCTTTGATGCAGGTACACTGGAATACCTGTCGGCGTGCCCTTGATACGTTCAGAGTTTAGCACTAAGACTCTCACACCGCAAGTTTGCCACTGACAGGGAAGTCGGTCAAAATCAATTCTCCGTGATTTTTTTCTTGTGCATGTGCCGGTGAGATAAATAATGGAAACTGTATTACCTAAGCATATCTGACTACCTAAGCTGTATGCATTGTTTGTGGAAGGCGATCTCTGGATGCTGAGACCACGTTTAAGCCAATGTATATGATACAGTTGCATTGCACCTGTCACTTCTAATCTGCCATTAATTCAAATATGCTTGCGAGGGGCTAGTCCTAGCTAGTATTTCTCCGACTAGGCTAAGTCGATCTGGTTGGCATGCTCTTACTCTCTGCTAGCAGCCTGTTCCATTTGACTCATTCTAATTACTACTGCATATATGACAATTCAGACCTGGCATAAGTTACACTTGACAAGAGTATCTTGCACACTTTCTGTCTTTTGTGTTACTGTTCATTTCTATATCTGGTATCAGTTTCGAGCATGCTTTATAGTCTCATATATATTGTATTTATACATCTCTGTGGAGCTTAGTTTGATCCTAAATAAAAGATGCTTGGACATTGGTGGAACTTTATCTAATGCTCTTGTTCTCCTGTGTTTACCAGCTTCAACTCTAGTTAATTTGGTCTATTATTATCCCAGAAGCTGCAATGACGGAGGTCACACGCTCCTTCGACCAGCCACGGCTAGCCTCCGTCTTCGGCCCCTTCAACCTCGCCCCCGACCTCGCCTGTTGCTCCTTCGACCACACGCTCCGCTGCGAGGTGAGCACCCCTGTCCTCTCGGCTCGATCCATGCCAGATCCTCAGTCTGGATACATGTGCACTAGATAGGTTATTTCTGGGCACATGGCCGGAGAGTCTGACTTAGCTCTCTCATTCTCCATTAGTGAGCATGGTAATTGGGAAACACTATGTAATGATAAACTGGTTTGCTTCTGGTTTTTGAAATAGAGCTGACTATAGTTATGCATGAACAAGAATATGCTTGTAACTGGTGACAAATATGTTCTGCTGACCAGCTTTGCAGTTTGCCACATTCGTGATGTAAATGCCCCTAAATTATGATATCTTAGCAAGTGCTTTCTTTGATGTTTAACCTTGTTACTATCGTCCATAAGTATAGCCGTTGATTTTGGTATATGAGCACTAGTGTTTCTTGCTTACAGCAAGCTATGTATTGTACATGTGTCCATTTTACCTCTGTAAATAGTTTGTTTCATACCTAGCAACATGTTTCCTCATAATGAATTATTCGTGTCATGTGAATCATTGCTGTTATCTTGCTACTAATGGATACAAGGACGAAATGCACAGTTTCGTGTCAAGTAGTGTTTGCTTGGTGACAGGATGCTGTTTTTTCCTTCCAAGTATAATGCTCCATTCATGTTTATGCCTCTTCCAGAAAATATGATGCACCTATAGTCTATCTTATCCATTTTATTGTATAGGCCTTCGAGTACAAGAGGTTGCTGCTTGACTAACACGACCAACAAGTTCCGCCAGCGCGAGGCAAGCGACCGAGGTGGATCAGAAGAAGCCTGGAGATGTCCTCAATAGTTTTGGTGCCTCTCTATTTGTTTCTGATTGTATGTACACTTGATGGATCGTGCAGATGTGCTGTTCTGAGTTTCATAGTGTGATTTTTGGATTTGATCATTTAATTGTGAGAATTATTGATAGCTTGTTGTTGAAATGTGTAAAATTGAAATCTGTGAATGAAAAAGGCTGAATGTTCGTCTATTGGATCGAATAATATTTGGGCTCTAAAATGGCTATGGCCCAAACAACAGTGGACTGGAATATTGTGCATTTATGAAAAACAAAAACAAAAGGCTGAATGAAACGGAATGCAAAATGGCCTATGCCCAGAAAATAAAAAGGCCGAATTGTAGGGCTTGGCCCATGAACCTGACCAAAAATTGAAAGAAAAAACAAAAATAGGTTGAATTATTGGGCTCGGCCCATGTAAAACACCTAATTGGACCGGGCTGAATCTTGTGCCACATCAGCTTGCCACGCTGGATGCCTACGTGGCTTGGGGAGGTTGCTAGTGACCAAAACGCCACAGTAGGAATATTTTGGTCGTAAACGTCCTTGACCATTCGAGAAGAAAGGTCGCTATAGTCAGTTTACGACGGCCAGCTTTTGACCTTCTGTTTTTGGTCACAAAAAGGTCGTAAATGGAAATTTGTGACCTTTCAGTGACCAATAGTGGTGGTCACAAGTTGACATATTTCTTGTAGTGTTCCACCACAAGACCACAAGCAAAAAGGCAAGGACAAGCTTCAAGAGGAGATTGATGCATTTGAAGAAGCTCCTAAGGCCTTGGTAAAGTGGGTTCGCAAGACCACATCAAGTTCTACTTCGTCAAGTACGACTACAACACCAAGGATTCCTATCAAGATGATGTGGATCCCGAAGAAGAAGAACTAGAGAGTTCTTGAGGGTGACTCCGCCAACATACTTCACTCTTATCATTTTGGCAAGAACAAGTGCAATCAACTTCCACATCTTGCACTAGTTCATGGATTCACAAACTCTCTTGTTGGTAAGACAAGGGAAAAGGCAACCTAATGCCTTCATAGACATCATCTTGTGTGTGCATCACTCTATGTCTATGGATATCCTTGTTTGTTCCTTGTGGGACTAACCCGTGTAGGTATTGAAAGTGCAACTCACTCCAAAGGATTGCTCCAAATGATCTACATCAACATTGAGCATCCACATCTTCAACACCTACATGAAGTCATCATCGACAAAACCCAAGGTTAGTTCATCCCTCTTAGAGGGGATCTCACATCTAGGGGGAGCTTTACTCTAAGAATTGAGTCAAATCAACTCTAATGGTGTGAACACAACAATGCTTTATGTAAAAGTGGTAACCCCACTTGTGCTTAAACGATGAGTATGACCTATGACCAAATGTTCTCATTTGACTCCTAAGTCAATATACTCATATATAGATGACCTAGTCATTGCTAATTGCTTGATAGATGCTAGAATTGGTTGTGCATGCTTTTGCCACATATTTCATTTGCCATTTCACTGTGTGAGCATGTTGGTTGCATAATTTACTCATTCGAGGACATCCACTTGTTGTTTTGATTGTTTGGCTTCTTTTCTTTTGCCAAGTGGATGGACAAGAATGCGTAAGAACCTTCTCTAGCTATCTATGCTTTACTTGTCTCAAACTCTATTCATGCTACATCACAAAGTTTGATCAAGTCAGATTCGAACCACTCCGTGTGAGGAGCACTCGGAGTCCCCGATTTGTCATAGACTTAAAATTCCAAAATTCTTTGTGTGTTTCGATCTGACCGATTCATCCATTTCGGTCAGACCGAGATCACTAAGTCGGTCTAGGTTTTCAATCTCGATGCAACCGATTTGAACTTTTTGGTCACACCGAGTTGTAGTAACTGCTTGTAGTTATGCATCTCGGTGCCACCGAGTTGTTCCACTGAGTCACACCGACAGGGTCAGGCTATATATATCCCCGGGCCAAAATTTGGAAATTTCTCCGAACCCTTTCGCCCGCGCTCAGCCTGCTCTGCCTCCCTGGGTCTCCGGATCGTCCTCCTCGTCGCCAGCGACCTCCAGCCGCTGGTCTCCGCCGCCATCAATAGGAATCGTCTCCGCCATTGCCGCCGTAGCAGGTCCATCGCCGCACTTAGGGTATGGACTTGATCCTTGTGCTAAGATCACTCTGATTCCTAACACACCGTTTTTGCCATGTATCTTGCCACGATTGAGATCACTCTATCCAGCGAAATCACTCCGTAGTTTAGTTGTGGATTTAAAATTTAGGGTTAGGTTTCCGCCGAAATCATCTCGGACCAACCGAGTTGTAGAACTCGGTGCCAGCAATTTGGCTAAGGCCAGTGCACATGTGATTCTGGGTCTGACCGAGAATTGCAAATCGGTGTGACTGAGTTCAGGACTTTGTGAAACCCTAGCAGTCTCGGTGCCACTGAACTGTGACTTGGTCTGACTGAGTTCACTAGTTTAGGTTCCAAAAACTACTTCGGTATCACCGAGTTTTCAAATTAGTAGATCCGAAATGCTTTCTGTGGAAAACTAAAACTAAGTTTTTGACCCATTTTTTTGCAAAAACCTCTGTACTTTGTGATTCTCATCCAATCTATCTCATCTATATCTATTCACAGGGTCTGCTGTCAGTGTTTGCATCATGTCAGATCAGAGTGATAGTCATAACAAGTCTGAGGAGTAGGTTCAGATGAGTGAGGGCACTAGTCCCTCTAGCAGCATTAAGATGGTAGCAGGAGCACACCCAGCAACTTGCCTAAGGCAGCCACTAGGGCCAGAAAGAAGAGAACCTCAGATTCTGAGGATGAGGACTATGTGGCTGTTGAGGATGAGGCCACTTCCAAGAAGAAAGTTCTGAAGAAGGAATGTGGCACCACTGCTGCCACCAAGCCAGGAATGCAGAAGAAGGCACCTGCAAGAAGTATTCCCACGTCCAAACCTAGGAAGGTTTCCACTGGTGAAACCATGAAATTCACCATTCAGTCTGAAGATGAAGCTGCTAGCCAGGACAAGAAGAAGAAGAGAGTCAGAACCACTACTGCCAAAGTACTTGGCAAGCCCTCTATGAGGAGAGACTCTGAAGATGAAGAGGAAGAGGTTGTTGCACCAGCACCTAAAGCTCAGAAGCTTATGGGAGATGCCATAAGGTCAGGGGCTGCTCCATCAAAGCCCAAAGAAGCTCCCAAAGCTGCTGCTCCAAAACCCATGTCTGCACCCAAGAGGAACACCAGGAGTATTCCAGCTGCAGAGAAGAACAAGGCCCCAGTGCTTGAAGCTTCTATTGAAGAAGATGATGATGAATCACATGTCTTGAGGAAGTTGAAGCCCAAAATTCCAGATCACAATGATGCTCATCCAGTAGCTGAGGATATGAAGCTCAGGAAGGATGCAGGACTCAGACAGTGGAGATTGACTGATCCCTATGCAGTCAAGAGGAGAACTGCTATGGACTACAGGTTCCATACAAAGGAACAGTAGGACTTCTATGAGACAGTGTTGCTTGACAAGAAGCCTATAGTCTATGATATGAGATGGGTGGACTAGAAGTACATGAGGGAAAATGAAAAGCACTATCCTGGAGTCTATGATAGTTTCAAGTCTTGTGGAGTAGAGGACTTTGTTGGGCAGAAGCTCACAAAGTGGAATGATGAGCTTATTATGCAGTTCTACTCCACAGCTCATTTCTACCCAGATGGAAGGATTGTCTGGATGTCTGAAGGTACTAGGTACCAATCATCAGTTGAAGAATGGGCAAAATTGATCAATGCTCCTAAGGAAAATGAGGATGACTTGGATGTCTATGCGAAGAAGAAGAAGGATCACAACTCCATGGCACATATGTACACAGAGATCCTAGATGATGCTGTTGAGACACACAAATTTGGATCAGTACATTACCTTCTCTCAGGTTTGCCAACAATCAACTGGATCCTCAGGCATACTCTATTGCCAAAGTCAGGTGATCACAAGATGATCAGAAGCCATGCAATTAACCTGCTTCACATATTTGATGTGCCTCAAAAGTTCAAGGTCATGAGCCTAATTGTGGAAACTATCAAGAGGACAACTGCAGATCAGAAGAGAAGTTGTGGGTATGCCCCACAAATCCAGGAGCTAATCAACTCCAACTCCAAGATGGGCACTGGCACATATCTCTTGGACAAGGATCACATGCCCATCTACCCAGACTTTAAGGACAACACTATTGTGATGGATGAGAATGAACCATCCTCTGTGCAAGCTCAAGAGAAGAAGGAGAAGGCAAGGACTGAAAAGGCTGCAAAGATGCCAACCATTGATGAGGCATCTCAGTATTTCCTGAAGAGCAAGCAAGATCAGCTTGGCTACTTGATTGCCTCCACTCTGAGGATTGAGAAGGGATTGGCCACCCTGACTCAAAACCATGAGAGCCTGGAGAGGATCATGGAGCAAAAGTTCTATGATTTAGATGTGAAGGTCACTGAGATACAGTCAGTTGTTGAGAAACTTCAGGATTAAGTGCATGAGAAGAAGGGCAAGTCTACCACTGATGCTTTTGCTAGAGTGCCCAGGAGTTAGAGATCTGCCGCAGTGCCAGTGACAGACACCAGAGCAACTTCATCTGCACCAGCTACAGCTTCTGTGCATCCAGCTCCAGCACCCACTCCACCAGCTCCATCTACATCTACTAATGCCTTCGTCCTTGGAGTTCTATCTACACCACCACCTGAAGACCAAGCCTGAGAGTCGATCTAGCACTATGCATTTTTTATGAACTTTTTGGTAACTTGTTGCCAAAGCGGGAGAAAATGTATAGATCATAGGCTTCGAGAGAGAGTGTTGCTTTTGTTCTCTCTTATTTTGCTTTTGGTGGTTGAACTTTGTTATTTTCTTGGTTGAGATACTCTATGCTTGTGTGTGATACTTGGATGATCATGTGTTTGATCATATGCTACCTTAATGCTTGTTGGATGACATTATACGTTAATATCCCTATATGATCATTCACTTTGCTTGGTGATGAGTGCATGTATTTAATTATTATCATTTTGAGCGCTCCGCCAAGATGTATGTGACATGGAAGAGTAACTCATGATCCTAACTCTTTGTGCATTTGCAGTCCAAAGCAAATCTTTAACTATGCACAAATTTAGGGGGAGCTCTTGCTTTTCACATACTTCTCAAAGCGACAATGTTTTTCACTCTTATTATCATTTGTCGAAGCTTTTATCTATATGTTGTCATCAATTACCAAAAAGGGGGAGATTGAAAGTGCAACTATCCCTACGTGGTTTTGGTAATTCCTAACAACATATAGCTCATTGAGCTAATGCTATTTCAAGATAAATATTTCAGGAAAGCTCCATGATTGGCATGGCATGGATGAGAAAAGTGGAACCCTCAAAATACTAAGGACAAAAGGATTGGCTCAAGCTCAAAGCTCAAGACTCTACATTTTCTATTTTAGTGATCCAAGATCGCATTGAGTCTATAGGAAAAGACAATACTATCAAGGAGGGATGAGGTGTTGCTTAATGAGGCTCTTGCTCAAAATGCTTAGTGATATGCTCCAAAGCCCTCAAGTAATTTCTCACATCCACATATGACCCAAACCAAAAGTCAAACCCGGCCCCACCGATTCTTTTTGTCCGGCGCCACCGAGTTCGGATGGCATAGCCACTGCCACAAACCCTAGGCAAATCGGTCTCACCGATAGGGATCTCGGTCACCGAGATGGGATTGCAATCTCTCGGTTTCCCTTCGTAACGTTTCGGTCACACCGAGATGAGCGATCGGTCCCATCGAGATTGCAATGTAAACTCTCTGTTTCCCTTCCATAACATTTTGGTCTCACCGAAATGAGCGAATCGGTCCCACCGAGTTTGCCTGACCAACTCTCTAGTTAGCTTATTACCAAAATCGGTCTCACCGAGTTTGTGTAATCGGTCTCACCGAGATTATGTTATGCCCTAACCCTAACCATATCGGTGCCACCAAAAATTCTAACGGTCACTAATTTGCTGAATCGTTCCGACCGAGTTTCTCAATTTGGTCCCACCGAGATTGGCAAGTTGTGTGTAACGATTAGATTTTGTGTGGAGGCTATATATACCCCTCCACCTCCTCTTCATTCATGGAGAGAGTGATCAGAACGAACCTACACTTCCAACTTACTTTTTCTAGGAGAGAACCACCTACACTTGTGTTGAGGCCAAGATATTCCATTCCTACCATATGAATCTTGATGTCTAGCCTTCCCCGAGTTGCTTTCCACTCAAACCTTCTTTCCACCAAATCCAAATCCCGTGAGAGGGAGTTGAGTGTTGGGGAGACTATCATTTGAAGCACAAGAGCAAGGAGTTCATCATCAACACACCATTTGTTACTTCTTGGAGAGTGGTGTCTCCTAAATTGGCTAGGTGTCACTTGGGAGCCTCGGACAAGATTGTGGAGTTGAACCAAATAGTTTGTACGGGCAAGGAGATCGTCTACTTCGTGAAGATCTACCGCTAGTGAGGCAAGTCCTTCGTGGGCGACGGCCATTGTGGGATAGACAAGGTTGCTTCTTCGTGGACCCTTCGTGGTGGAGCCCTCCGTGGACTCGCGCAGCCATTACCCTTTGTGGGTTGAAGTCTCCATCAACGTGGATGTACGATAGCACCACCTATCGGAACCACGACAAAGACATCCGTGTCTCCTATTGCGTTTGCACTCTCCAAACCCTTCCCTTTACATTCTTGCAAGTTGCATGCTTTACTTTCCGCTGCTCATATACTCTTTGCATGCTTGCTTGAATTGTGTTAAGATTGCTTGACTTGTCCAAAGTTGCTAAAATCTGCCAAGAACTAAAATTGGGAAAAGGATAAGTTTTTATTTGGTCAAGTAGTCTAATCACCCCCCCTCTAGACATACTTTCGATCCTACAGCACGCCCCCACCCTCGTGGGCCCCTCGAGCATCAACCGACCTTCTTCTTCCTCCTATATATACTCTCGTACCCTGAAAATATCATAAGCGACCATGAAAACCTAATTCCACCGCCGCAACCTTCTGTATCCGCGAGATCCCATCTTAGAGCCTCCGTCGGCGCTCCGCCAGAGGGGGAATCGACCATGGAGGGCCTCTACATCATCTCCAAGGCCTCTCGTAGGAGTTGTGGGTAGTTTACCACAGACCTTCGGGTCCATAGTTATTAGCTAGACGACTTCTTCTCTCTCTTTGAATCTCAATACAAAGTTCTCCTCGATCTTCTTGGAGATTTATTCGATGTAACTATTTTTGCGGTGTGTTTGTCGACATCCGATGAATTTTGAATTTATGATCAAGTTTATCTATGAGAAATAATTGAATCTTCTCTGAATTATTTTATGTGTGATTGGTTATCTTTGCAAGTCTCTTCGAATTATCAGTTTGGTTTGGCCTACTAGATTGATCTTTCTTGCAATGGGAGAAGTGCTTAGCTTTGGGTTCAATCTTGCGGTGTCCTTTCCCGATGACAGCAGGGGCAGCAAGGCACGTATTGTATTGTTGCCATCGAGGATAAAAAGATGGGGTTTATATCATATTGCATGAGTTTATCCCTCTACATCATGTCATCTTTCTTAATGCGTTACTCTGTTCTTCATGAACTTAATACTCTAGATGCAGGCAGGAGTCGGTCGATGTGTCGAGTAATAGTAGTAGATTCAGAATCGTTTCGATCTACTTGTCACGGACCTGATGCCTATATACATGATCGTGCCTAGATAATCTCATAACTATGCGCTTTTCTATCAATTGCTCGATAGTAATTTGTTCACCCACCGTAATACTTATGCTATCTTGAGAGAAGACACTAGTGAAACCTATGGCCCCCGGGTCTATCTTTTATCAAATAAGTTTTCATCTATCATTTATTTGCATCTTTTACTTTCCAAGCTATATCATAAAAATACCAAAAATATTTATGTTATCATATTATCTCTATCAGATCTCACTTTCGCAAGTGGCCATGAAGGGATTGACAACCCCATTATTACGTTGGTTGTGAGGTTCTTGTTTGTTTGTGTAGGTGCGTGGGACTTTTGAGGAGCCTCCTACTGGATTGATACCTTGGTTCTCAAAAACTGAGGGAAATACCTACGCTACTTTGCTGCATCACCCTTTCCTCTTCAAGGAAAACCAATGCAAGCTCAATACGTAGCAGCCGCCAACTCCCTCCTCCACATCTCGTCCTTTATTTTTTTCTGTGAGGCTCTCCTCCAAGTCCAACCACACTTAGGCCTATGGCTAAAGGTGTTCAACGTCAAGCCCTAGGTGGTTGGCGGGGAACATGCGGACTATGGTGGGGCCATGATCAGGAAACTAACGCGGGTCTCGTGGCCGGAGGGCAAGTTCATCGACACCATTAAGGTGTGAAAAAAGGAATGGTTTTACATCACCGAGCCAATGGGAGCTGTCCGCATTCAGATGCGGACCCCCTACTAGGCTGGCCTCGTGGACCACCAAGATGCCGGATTGCGGGTCCGCTGATGACTTAAAGGTGCTGCAGAAGCGCGTCATCGGTGTAATGGGGATCGGTGAGAAGCTGGTTAATGTGATCCAGATCATGCTCAAGCATCGACTCCACCCCTGTCAGGAGAGGGCCAAACCAATGTGGGAGTATGACCCCGAAGATCCGGCCAGCGTGCAACATCTCTTTGACACAACCCACAAGAAAGTGTGGGGTCTGCTATTCAAGCCACAGAAGGAGTGGCCGGTCGAGGGGAGGACATCGGCCTCGACGTTACGAACCCTCGGAAGAAATACTTACTGCAGAGTGTGTTTAGAGGCAACATGTTCGCCTTGCTAACGTGAGTCTGGTGCTCCGCAGGCGTCTTCGCCGAACTTTCGAAGAATGTGGCAGCCACATCGGAGCACTATGCCACTCGCGAGGAGGACTCCTAGCAATGGCTCTTCTGATCAGAGTTTTCGGCTTTCGGGTGTCCTCCCCTCCTCAGCAACCAAATGAAGCAACTGATGGAGATGCACTGGATGTCTGAGCTGGCCGTGAAGGACATCTGTGTCAATCTGTGGCCCACCGAGCCAATTCCGGACATCTAACTTCGGCCTTGTGCATAAGCTGCTGGAGGCGCCGCTCTGGGTTGATGCCATGAAGCGCTCAACGTGCCTTGATGGGGCGAGGCTTGCATTTGCGAAGATCATGGTGCATTGGCTGAAGATTAATCCGATGGACATGGCCACTAGTCCTCCGCCCAAGGGAAAGGAGCATAGCCGCCCTGAGCAATACTTTGCGCAGGTGATGAATGGCGCGCGGATGATAGAGGGCTAGTGTTTGAAAGATGTAATGCTTGAATAACTATATTAAGTTTTTATCAATTGGACCATATGCTGTATGATGCGTCGACCTGACTTATTTGTCTTGTCCTAATTTAATTTTGACTCCTGTGTCGCCGTATGTTTATTCTGAAAGCTACCAGTCGTCGGCTTCAGCCCCCAGGTGAATATCACGAGGGGTGTTTTCTCTCTGCACTGTTACTCTTAGCCAACGTCTTGGTACCCGGAGGCAGTAGGGCGTTAGCGAAACTAGGAAATCGGCCTATTCGATTTTATTGCTTTTACTTAGCCTTAGGAGCTTGATGGTGGGGACTAAGGACTAGCCCCCAGAGTTTTGTGATGTATTGGGGGTCAATTCCTACCCCTTTCCGATCACATGGTTTCTGTTAAAGCAAACCCTTCGTGTGACACGGTAAAATCGCCAATGATTTTTAGAGTCAAACCTCATCATCGGATCACTAACCAGTTCGCGCTTACTATGCCGGTCAGTTTTCGGCTTTCTCCTCCTAGGGTATTTGATCTAGCAAGACGGAAGTACAATTGCAGGGGTTCTCCCTTTGCCCTCTTCGCCAAACGTGTGGAACGTAAGGGGCAAGCACAGGAGCCGGGCAACCCAACTATTGACCCGAGACATAGTTCAGAACTTTAGGACATGGAACTGACGTGAAAGTTGAGCTTTTGGTTAGTTAACTGATCATGTTTTTATGTCGGGCTGTTCGAAGAGTGAGAGGAGAAGTGGGAAGGAGGAGACAATAGCAAAATGTGGATATCCGAACACCATAAAGGGCGTTTTTATTACTTCACATAGGCTCAAGACGTCTATCTATACAATTCGAGCTGCCAAGGCATTATTTGTAAAAAAAAGAACTTTTACAAAGTAAAGGTTTATGCAGGGCCTTGATGCATGGGTCGAAGCCTCAACTGTGCCCTGCTCCACGTCTGCGCCTTTGCTTTCGAGAGGTGGGGGTTGGGACCTTCGATGAAACATTGAGGGGCGGGGGTCCTGCTGATGAAGCTTTACGCTGAAGGAGGGGGACGCCCAGAAGTGGCCCTCGGATTGTCCGAAGGCAAGGCGATTTTGAAGTTTGGGTTAGTCGAATACATGCTTCGGATCCATTGATATATGCCCCCTAGCTGCCCATGGTATTTTATGTGCGAAATTGTGCTGATGAGGCACATGCAGCGCGAAGGTTTTGGGTGTGCCATGGGACACGCATCCCTATTTGCGACGAACGCATGTGAGTTCCCATGATAGGGAACAGGTTCAGGCCCGTTTACTATTGCTGCCGGCCTTTACGGCGTGCCGGTATCGGGACCCATACGGGTCGGTTTGGTCTTCGGCCGCGAGGGCCGTGGTGTGCTCTTCGGTCGGAAGTGAGCGTACTATGTTGCCATTGATACTTATGACGCCTGAAGGACCCGACATCTTCAACTTAAGGTACGCGTAATGCGAAACGACATTGAATTTGGCGAACGTCGTTCAGCCGAGGAGGGCGTGATAGCCACTACTAGGAAAAGGGCTATAGATAATATGGACATTATGTGTGGTGCGCCACTACTATATACTAATGGCGCACCATGTGTTGGTGTGCCATTAGTGTTCAAATACTAATGGCGCACCACATCCACGGTGCGCCACTACTAACAATTTTTTATTTTTTTTCAAAACTAGTAATGGCGCACCAGGGGATAGTGCGCCATTACTAGTTAAACTAGTAATGGCGCATCACACCCTCGGTGCGCCACTACTAATTTTTTTCAATTTTTTTTTATTTTTTTTCAAAACTAGTAATGGCGCACCAAGTACGCCATTACTAGTTAAACTAGTAATGGCGCACCACACCCTCAGTGCGCCACTACTAATTTTTTTTCATTTTTTTAAAAACTAGTAATGGCGCATCATGTGTGTGGTGCGCCATTACTAGTTCAACTAGTAATGGCGCACCACTCCCACGGTATGCCATTACTAACTTTGACAAAAAATTCCACCGAATGCACCCCCAGTGGACCGCCTTTTCAGTTTTAAAAAAACTAAAATAAAATGATGGAAATTTCGAAAAAAAATAAGTTTCTCATGTGTTATGTGGTCTACTTGTTGGGAAAATTTACAAATATGAATTTTGACTTTATTTGCAAAATCTTTCTAGAATTTGTAAAATGGGCATAACTTTTGCATCCGAACTCGGATTAAAAAGTTTTTTATATGAAAAATCATCTACTTGAAAAGTTACATCCGAATTTAACGGGAAACCATGTTAAACATTTTCAAAATCCTCAAAAACCTAACAGAAAAAAGTTACAGGGCTTTTAAGATCTAGAGGGGGAAAATGGAAAATTTTCAAATTTACTAGTGGCGCACCATTTGCTAGGTGCACCACTAGTAACAGAAAAAAATTGGTTTCGGTTTTTTTTGGAAATTATTTTCAAAAAATGATATGTAATATGACCGGGAAGTTTGAAATATTTTTCAAAATTTCATCATACTCATGAATATGAACAAAGTCCTAGACATCAACAAGGTTTAATAGGATTGATATGATAGATATATCAAGAACTGCCTGTTAAGTGAGGTGGTGCTGGGCTTGGATAGAGCTGTGAAGTTAAGCGTGCTCGGGCTGGAGTAGTGTGAGGATGGGTGACCTTCTGGGAAGTTTGACCACTTAGTGCGATTTGACTTGAGATTAAGCATATTGACCCGAGATTAAGCCATAGTGACCTGATATTAAGAAGAAAAGGAAAAATTTGAAAAAAAAATATCCGAATTTTTTTTGATAAAAATTGTTAGTAATGGCGCACTTCTATGTGGTGCGCCATTACTAAGTCAGATAGTAATGGCGCATCGTGTGATATACTAATGGCGCACTCCCTGGTGCACCATTAGTATCTGGTATACTAATGGCACACCAGGGGTGTGCCATTAGTATTAAATTCTAATGGTGTGATGCTAGTGGCGCACCTGTAGTGCACCATTAGTAGCCAAAATAGGTGCGCCACTAGCAGGCCTTTTCCTAGTAGTGAGATGTTGCGAAAGGGTGCAATGTTGAAGATCAAGTCCTATCTTCGGAAGTTGTCGAGAGAGCCGAACACTACCTCAAGCGTCATGGTGTCTGTGTAGCGGGCCTCCACTCCCGGAATGACCCCCTTGAAGGTGGTGTTACTGGGTTTGATCCTTGACGGATCAATCCCCATCTTCCTCACTGTGTCTTCGTATATCGGATTGAGGCTACTACCCCCATATATTAGGACTCTAGTGAGGTGGAATCCATCAATGATCGGGTCAAGCACTAAGGCTATAGACCCTTCATGGCGTATGCTGGTTGGGTGGTCCCTGCGATCGAAAGTGATCGGGCAGGCTAACCATGGATTGAACTTTGGCGCTATGGGCTCGAGGACATATACGTCTTGCAGTGCTCGCTTCCTCTCCTTATTTGGTTTGTGGGTTGCATAGATCATGTTCACCGTCTTAACCTCAGAAGGGAAGGGTTTCTGACCTTCATTATTCGGCCTACGGGGAATGTCATCGTCCTCGCTTCGGGGGCTTTCCCCGAGTCTTCGGCTGTGAGCTTGCCGGCCTATTTGATTATCCAATAGTTACGGTTGGAGTGCTTGGCGGGCTTCTCTGACGTGTCGTGGATCTGGCAATGCCTGTCCAGAATTGTGTCTAGTTTTGACGGGCCATCGCCGTTGCCCTTAGGGGCCTTCTTTCATGGTCCGGACTTCAGATTTCGGAATCCGACATTTACTGTCGTATCCTCACCTTCGCCTTCATTGTGGCGAGGTTTACTCTTACTGCGTCGCGGCTTTCTATTTCCATCCTGAACCTCGGAGGTACTGGGTGTGTCAGGGTTGGTGTTTTTGCAAGCGAGCCAACTCTCTTGGCCTGCGGAAAAGTGGGTCATGAGAGAAGTAAGGGCTGGCATAGTTCTTGGTTTGTCCTGGCCGAGTTGCCTTACGAGCCATTCGTCCTTGACATTATGCTTGAAAGCGGCCAGGGCTTCGGCATCCGGACAGTCGACAATCTTGTTCTTCTTGGTCAGGAATCGGTTCCAAACTTGTTGGGCAGATTCTCCGGGCTATTGTGTGATGCGATTTAGGTCATCAGCGTCAGGAGGCCAGACATAGGTGCCCTGAAAGTTTTCTTGAAAAGTTTCCTCAAGCTCTTCCCAATAGCCTATAAAATCTTCGGGAAGGCTGTTCAACCAGTGTCGAGCCGATCCTTTAAGCTTTAGTGGCAGATATTTGATGGCGTGGAGGTCATATCCTCGCGCCATGTGAATGTGGAGGAAATCCTCTATCCATACGGCCGTGTCTGTGGTTCTGTCATATGATTCAATGTTCACAGGCTTGAAGCCTTCTGGAAATTGGTGTTGCATTACCCTCTTTATGAAGCACATGGGGTGTGCGGCGCCGTGAACACGGGATACATCACGTCGCAGGTCTTCGGCCATCTGAGTCTGCTGCTGCTCCCGGACTTTATCATTTCGGTTGAGCCAATCGTAATATCCTTCCCGGTGAGTGGCTGGGTATTCTATGGGTCCATAGACAGACCTGGCACGGCCTCCTCAGGCATCTAGGTCGTGGTGGAGGTTGTATTTGTAGACAGGCCGCACTTGGTCCTTGCCCTGACAGCGAGGTGGGTGGTTGGGTGCTCGTCCTCGTCATCTTCTCTGTCCACCCTCTAGGGGGGCGGTCCGGCTATTCAGCGGGTGTGTATGTCCAACGTGTTGGCTCTATGTCTTCGTCGTCGAATTGCGGCAGCAATCTTCACTTGGGATAACTTTTGATTGGCTGTTCGTGGCCGTACCCTTCTTCAGTGGCTAGGAAATTGGTCCATCGATCATTGAGGGTGTCCTATTCGGCCTTGATTTTGCGCTTTTGTTTCTTCAGGCTGCGGGCGGTGGCTAGAAGCCTCCGTTTGAACCGTTTCTGCTCCAGCGGGTCTTCGGGGACGATGAAATCGTCTTATCCGAGACTGGCCTCCTCTTTAGAAGGTGGGAGGTAGTTGCTATCTTCGGACTCATCGGGGTTTTCTAGGTTGAGCGGATCCTCCTACTCGTGGGTTCATTCTGATGATGTTTGTTGGCTGCGGCTTCGGTTAGGTCATCCATATTATTTGTGGTGCCGCTCTCCACAGAGTCCATGTTGCTCACATGGCTTCGACATGGCTTTGATCGATGGTGATGTCTTTGGCGTTTGGGCGTTTCATCTCCGGGCTTGCCCCTGTCCTGATTTGGAGTGCCATCGCCGTCCTTGGGGGTGTCCACCATGTAAATATCGCAGGTGGACGTGGCCGACCAGCGACCGATGAGGGGCGAGGCAACATCGGTACTAGTCGTGGTTCCGATATTCTCGTACATGTATTCGGCATTTTCTGAATTATTATCTAACATATTGGTTAAATCATCGACAGTGGCTACCACGTGGGTGGTGGGTGGGACGTAAATTTCTGTAGTATACTCCTCGAAGGGTTGATGATTTTCAGCTGAGGACAGGTCCTCCTGGATGGTTATTTTCTGGATTTGGTCTAGTGCCTTGTTAAACATAGCGAGGGTCGCCAAATTCGAGGGCTCTAGGCCAAATTTCCCTGTAACGAGGTGGGGGTAGTCTGTGCTCTGGCCGGTCCTTGGTTTCCGTGGGTAGAGCTAAGCTCTGGGTCTGGAGCCGGATCCTTGAGGGGGGCGGATAATCACTAGAGACTAAGGACGAGCCCTGGTTTTCACGTGTAGTTTCTATGCCGGATTCGAGATCGAGCTGCTTCGGGCCGGGGGTGACCCCTGGCCATCGGTTGCCGGTTCGTTGTAAGGGCCCAGGGCCAGAGGGGCGTTGTGATGGGAACGTTCGGCCGAGATTGACTCTTGGTTTCTAGCACCTGATTCTGCCTTGAAGGCCGAGGATAGGCCCTCCGTAGACATGATGGATCCGGCCGAAGGTGGAGTTTGGCCCCTGCTTGAAGCGGAGCCCTCTTGGCTGGAAGCTGTTCGGAGGGCTGGGGCCCATCTGTAGATCGGATCGAGGGGGGCTCCAGAGTGGGCACGACGAGGCCCGCGAGGATGCGAGAGGGGCAGTGAATTTGGTGAAGATTGGATCGCCCCGCGTGTCCGCAATGTATTCCAGATTACCGAATTGAATTTGGTGTTCAGGGGCAAAGTTGTCGATCTGATCCAAACGACCAGTTGGGTCGGCGTGCAGCACGATGCTGCCGAACGCGAAGAATTGACCTAGGATGAAGAAGTCCCTAGATCTGATGCCTTCTCCTATGATCAAGCGAGCCATCGATGCTTTGGGCGACCCTATAGCGGAACTCTCAAGGAAAGCACCAATGTCGGTGTCAAAACCGGCAGACCTTGGGGTAGGGGTCCCGAGCTATGGATTTGAGATCGATGGGGAACAAGGGACGATGAACATGGTGTTTACCCAGGTTCGTGCCCTCTCGAAGAGGTAATACCCTATGTCCTGCTTGATTATATTGGATGTATAGTACGGTTACAGAGTACACCGACCTCGAGATCAGCATGAGCTAAACCCTAAAGTGATGAGGTGATGGAAGTCGCTCTACCTCTAAAGACTACAACCCTCGGTTTATATAGACACCGATAGGGTTAGGGTTACTGAAGACAGATTACAATGAGGGGTAAAGTGTAACATCCCAAAATTCTAAATTTTGGAATGTTATAATAAATAGATAGATTTGATTGATTGTTTGATTGATTGTGTGAAATTGAGTGAAATTCGAAACTTTTTGAAAGTTAAATGAGAGGGAATAAAAGGACTTTCCCAAACTTTCATTTTGCATTCGTGATCTCCGTGAATTCAAATTCTTTTCACCACAAAACCCTGGAGAGAAGATGACATGACTTCTTCCATTTATTTAAATGACAAGGGGTGTTGAAAATATTTGAATTTCATTTGGAAAATATTTCCAACTCAGGAACTTTATGCAACTCAATGATTTTCACGAGCGAAGATAAAGTGACTTCTTCAGAACATATGAAATATGAGTTGTGAGTTTCAAAGAATTAAATTCAAAGTTCTTTTGAATTTATTTTCAATTTGGAGTTATTTGAGTTTTATTCAAATTATTTTTCTCCAAAAATAAAATATATAGAAAATAGGGTAACATGATTCCCTACATCATAAAGTTGGAGAGAAATAAATTTGAATTAATTTTGTTATTTATAAAATGATTTTTACTGGAATTTACTAGAGCAGAAGCACTCTTTGTTTTATTTTAATTTGTTTTTATTTTATTTGACTCTAGAAAAATGTTCAGCTTGTAAGAAATCTTTTTCTGAAAATTCTGATATATAATATGCCTATATAAAGTTTTACTTTATTTTATTTATCCGGTTTTCGTTCTGTTTCTATTTAAAAAAACTGTACATGCGGCCCATAATTATTTACCACCCACACGCGTAGCATACTAGCAGCGGGCGCCTCATTTTTTTTCTCTCTCCTAAATGGGCCAGGCCCAGCCAGCCTTTTTATTTTTCTTTACTTAGGCCGATTTTTGTTAAAAACAAAATGCAGCACGTACGCGCGCGGCCGGCCAATGGGCTTTAGGCCCGTGCGAGGCGTTAGCCTTTTTTCTTCTCTGTTTTGTTTAATTACGTCTACGATTGTCTCAAAAAATAATTACGTCTACGTTTAGTTCCACATTGCCTAGCCTTTAACCTTTAAACCTCTTTTCCACCTATAAATATAGACCCATAGAGCTTTCAAAAATTATCCAATTCGGGTTAAATCAATATTTTGGTTTGACTAGATTCATTTAAGAAAAACATTTTTCTCCTCTCCGACGCGACTTCTGGAAATTTTCTCTCTCCGAAGGATACAATAATTACCAATTAGTCTACGTATTTATGCATTAGACCTTAGCCGTAGCTATTTTTTTCTTCCATAAAACAGCTTAGCCCTGATTTTTCAAATAGACTTTTTACTCGTTCATCTAAATTAGATGAAACCAACGCCCACTTCTTCGTTATGATCTCCTCTATCCAGTAATCCAACTCAAACATGTTTTTGAAAGTTTAAAATTTGAATTAGATCAGATTTGAATTTGAACTTCGTTTGATCATAACTTGAGTTTTGTAACTCCGATTTAGTTGATTATTTTTGCAAATCGAAGCTCTTGACCTAAACTTTCTGATAAGGCCAAATTCACATAATTTTGGTACTATTAGAAATTGTTTTATGTTGCAATAGTTATTTGCTTTGTTTTGATGTTTTCCGAACTGTCTTCTTCGTTCTTCCCGGTCTTTTGAGTGATTGCTTATGTCTGGTTACTATTGCTTGCCTACGATAGATTGAATGGAGTGTGACGAGTAGAACTATCAAGAGTTATGAGTGTGAATCATCTTCATCAACATTGCAGCCAAGTTCACACTTTGATCATATCCCTTTTCACACCCAGTTTTATGCATTAGATCAATCCTCAAACAATTGCATGATTATGATCTGATTAATATGTGGGTTTTGGGATGTAGTTGAGGTAGTACCTATCACCTGTTTTATTATCAAACCCTTGGGAGTTACTTCTACGTTTTCTTATTATGCCATGCTATGCTAGTAGACGTGGATTGGGTGAGTGTATCCATGACAGATGTGAGATTGTTAATTAATGGTTTATATAAGGTGGCAACTTTAATACACATCTGGGTGGATTGAGGTACCTGGGTATTCCAGGATTGCCTGTTTGTTTTTGGACCGCCACCCAGGCTCAAAGGGATCGTAAGATTATTCATGCTAGAAACTTCCGTGTGCAGCCACATGCTATTATGGGCTCTAGCATAGTTGACTAAGTCACGTGAACTCTTACAGTGGTAGACTAGCAGATGTAGGGGAAAGTAGGTGTACAGGTCTACCCATCGTAAGGTGCTAGCGCTTCTGAAAGACTATGTCTCGGTCATCCGTTTCTCAAACACCATGTAGTGCGAGAAAACCAACGGAGGAGATCGAGTCTTGTGGGGAAAAGTGCACAAACCTCTACAGAGTGTACAAACTAATCATGGTTAGCCGTGTCCCCGGTTATGGACATCTTGAGTATCTAGTACTTGGATTATCATGTGAATCTCATCATGTTACTTTAATCAATATTGTTGGGTTTTAATGATGATGATTAATTGGGATTGAGAATGTATACAACCATTCTCAATGTTTAACAACCACCATGATAGTTAAATAAAATTTATTCCTTTACAGTAGGGAAAAATTGGCTTTTCGCAAAAACATTATAACCATAGAGCTTTTCCACCAGCCAAATATGCATGTAGTGATAGCCTTTATTCATCATTATCCTATGGTGTGAATTTGCTAGTACATTCAATGTACTGACCCTTTGTGGCTGCAACGTCTCATGTTGCAGGCTCTTACGACGAGTAAGTGATACGTTAGGGTTACGATTTCTACACTCAACTTTTCCGTTGGTGTTGATGGGAATCCACAACCTTGTTACTTCCGCTATTTGGATTGAGGTAACAGTATTTACATTACTTTATACATGTGATTTACCTCTGTTATAAATCCTCAAGTACTGTGTGTGTCAGCATACCGATCCAGAGATGACACTTAAGCACAGAGACTTGATCCATTCGGGTCGGGTCACTACAAGATGGTATCAGAGCACATGTTGACTGTAGGACGTGACCCTAGAAACTGGCAAGCCCATAGGAAAGATTTTTCTCTACAACTTTCTTTTCAAAAGAATCTTTTACCTCTCTTCTCTTCTGAGCTTATTCAAATATTCCCTTTTAGTGAGACCATACCCCTTTCCACTTTTGACCCCTCGAAGATTCGACTGATGAGACCACTCCAAGAAGGACCAGATATCGGATAACTAAGACAACTTTGGAATGAAGAGGATTTTACCGAGCATTATAATGGAAACTACGACGGATAAAGACTTCGAACACTAGGAGAATATGACGAATTTCCAGATTTGGTATGACCAAGGAAGGCTACACTTATGGAACTTGATAGACTATTGAAGCTGTCAATACCCGAGATCAAAGTGTTGGAGAAAGACCGGAACATGGAGCATAAAAACTTAAGGTTTTGTCAAGAAAGCCCCAAGACAGGAGATACCAACTATGAAATGATAGCTCATGGCAGAGACATAGTCATAAATATGGATATCCAAGATGTTATCACTCTCTTATGCTATTATTACCGTGTTGAGTTACGCATGCATTCCTTCGGAAGTATTGGATGATAGAAAGCTGATGGAGCACCCATCAGCAAAGGATGCAGTTTTAACCTTAGCTGGTGCATCGCCAGGATCTGGAGTATTACATGAAGAAGTTTAAGGTGGATCTGCAGGAAGCCGTATTTGACAAGGAAGCAATTCGTGAAGAACTCAGGACCCTGAAGCTGAAAGTAGCCAAGCTGGAGGAGCAAACCTTGAGATACTGGAGATTAGTCAGGAGCTGAAAGATAGTAGGACCATGGATCATGTCAAGGATGTTGAAACCAGAAGTTTGGAACATAACTCCAGAAATATTAAAGGATGTCATGAGAGACTTCGCGTCAACAGAGATGATTTGGCAAAAGAACTTGAGAAGGACAAGCATGATCAGAAGAAGCCATCGGAGACATGACCAAGACTTGAAGAGTTTGATGACGTTGAGATCTATAGACCATTAGAAGACCAAACCCCTGTTTTATACCTACGTTAGATGCGACGTTTGTGAGCTGTCATTTGTTTGATGTTTTTCCGACAGCTACAATAAAATCTGCCTTTTCAAAACTTTTGTTTGTATTGTGTGCATCCCTATCTATCTCTCTTATCCCACCCCAATACCCTTGAACCCAATAGAGGATGAATGGAGATGAGCTCGTATTTTCTAGACCGATGAGTCAATTGGAGACGGACCAATGGATTCAGAACATGGAGGATCACATGAAGAATAACTCTATAGCCGGAAAGGATATGACCCAGCATGCTCTTCAGAGTTTTGAAAGAGGTGCTGCTACTTGGTGGAGGATGTACGAAACCATCAATGGATGGAAAGGAGTAACCACTTGGAAGCAATTTAAGTTGACTTTGCCAAAGTCTCAGTTTGTGTCCCAGAAAATGAAGCCTTATGGAAATGATATGAAGAAACCTTGTGCATACAAGCTTTGTGGAGAAATAGGACACAACCATAAGGAAAACAAGGATGAATACCCTCATAAGCGGAGGATTGCCAAAGGAGTTAGCCGAGGATTTTCAGGGAACTTCGGTTGGAGATTGTTCCCAAAGGTTTTGTTGCAGCAATGGAAGTTCAGTCTACGTTGTTGAGAAAGACTTGTGAAGTTCAGAAGGCTGACCAAGAGATTGCTGAGGTAAAAGAGAGGATAAGCAAAGGAAAGAGCAAAGGTTTTCGTAAGGATGAGCATGACACCTTATGGTTCGAGGACCGTGTATATGTTCCCAATAACACAAAGATCAGGAAGTAAATACTTCAGGAGGCTCACGACTCACCATACTCGATTCGCCCTGGAAACACCATGAAGTATTTGGATTTGAAGGAGTGTTTCTGGTGGATTGGTATGAAGAAGGATATTGCGGAGTATGTAGTCGTAAGTGATGGATGCTAGAGGGAGTAAAAGCAGAGCATCAAAAGCCAGTCAGATTACTACAGCCTATGCCGATACCCGAATGGAAGTGGGATAAGCTTGGCATGGATTTTATTACCGGATTTCCTAGAACCCGAACGGGACATGATTCTATCTGGGTAGTAGTTGATTCGCTTGACCAAAGTGGCTCACTTTATCCCAGTGAAAACCACCTATACAAGTGCGAAGTTGGCCAAGATATATTTGACCAGGATCGTATGTCTGCATGGAGTTCCGAGGACCATCGTATCAGATAGAGGAACACAGTTTACCTCAAAGTTTTGGAATCAGCTGCACTAGACTTTGGGTACTAGGCTAGAGTTCAATACAGCCTTTCATCCGGAGACAGACGGATAGACCGAGAGAGTCAATCAGATTCTAGAGGACATGTTGAGAGCGTGTGCACTAGATTATGGGTCTAGTAGGGATGATAATCTACCTTACGCGGAGTTCTCATTCAACAACAGCTACCAAGTCAGTTTGAAGATGGCCCCTTTTGAAGCTTTGTATGGGAGAAGGAGCCAGACACCGTTGATGTGGGATGAAGTTGGGGACCGTCAGTTGTTTGGACCAAATGTGATCAATGAGTCAGAAGATAATGTTAAGTTGATTCGAGATAGACTGAAGGTAGCTCAGTCCAGGCAGAAGAGTTATGCAGACTCAAAAACACAAGGAGGTAGTTTATGAAATTGGAGACAGAGCATGTCTTCATGTGTCCCCTCTACGAGGAGTTAAACGATTTGGAGTTAAGGGAAAGTTATGTTGGAAATATGCCCTAGAGGCAATAATAAATTAGTTATTATTACTATATTTCCTTGTTCATGATAATCGTTTATTATCCATGCTATAATTGTATTGATAGGAAACTCAGATACATGTGTGGATACATAGACAACACTATGTCCCTAGTAAGCCTCTAGTTGACTAGCTCGTTGATCAATAGATGGTTACGATTTCCTGACCATGGACATTGGATTGATAACGGGATCACATCATTAGGAGAATGATGTGATGGACAGGACCCAATCCTAAGCCTAGCACAAAGATCGTGTAGTTCGTATGCTAAAGCTTTTCTAATGTCAAGTATCATTTCCTTAGACCATGAGATTGTGCAACTCCTGGATACCGTAGGAATGCTTTGGGTGTACCAAACGTCGCAACGTAACTGGGTGGCTATAAAGGTACACTACGGGTATCTCCGAAAGTGTCTTTTGGGTTGGCACGAATCGAGACTGGGATTTGTCACTCCGTGTGACGGAGAGGTATCTCTGGGCCCACTCGGTAGGACATTATCATAATGTGCACAATGTGACCAAGTGGTTGATCACGGGATGATGTGTTACGGAACGAGTAAAGAGACTTGCCGGTAACGAGATTGAACAAGGTATCGGGATACCGACGATCGAATCTCGGGCAAGTACTATACCGCTAGACAAAGGGAATTGAATACGGGATTGATTGAATCCTCGACATCATGGTTCATCCGATGAGATCATCGTGGAACATGTGGGAGCCAACATGGTTATCCAGATCCCGCTGTTGGTTATTGGCCGGAGAGTTATCTCGGTCATGTCTACGTGTCTCCCGAACCCGTAGGGTCTACACACTTAAGGTTCGATGACGCTAGGGTTATAGGGAATAGATATACGTGGTTACTGAATGTTGATTGGAGTCCTGGATGAGATCCCGGACGTCATGAGGAGTTCCGGAATGGTCCGGAGGTAAAGATTTATATATGGGAAGTCATGTTTTGGTCACCGGAAAAGTTTCGGGTGTTATTCGTAATGTACCGGGACCACCGGGAGGGTCCTGGGGGTCCACCAAGTGGGGCCACCGGCCCCAGAGGGTTGCGTGGGCCAAGTGTGGGAGGGGACCAGCCCTAGGTGGGCTGGTGCACCCCCCCCCCCACAAGGGCCCAAGGCGCCTAGGGTTTGGGGAGGGGGCTCCTCCACCTTGCTTGGGGGGCAAGTTTCCACTCCCCCCCCCTTGGCCGCCACCCTAGATGGGTTTTGGGGCAGCCGCACCCCTTGGGGTGGGAACCCTAAGGGGGGCGCAGCCTAAGGGGGGCGCAGCCGCACCCCTTGGGGTGGGAACCCTAAGGGGGGCACAGCCCCCTCCCTCTCCCCTATATATACTTGAGGTTTTGGGGCTGCCACATATAAGGTTTTCCACCTCTCCCTGGCGCAGCCCTACCTCTCTTTCTCCTCTTCTCCTGCGGTGCTTGGCGAAGCCCTGCAGGATTGCCACGCTCCTCCATCACCACCATGCCATTGTGCTACTGCTGGACGGAGTCTTCCCCAACCTCTCCCTCTCTCCTTGCTGCATCAAGGCGTGGGAGACATCCCCGGGCTGCACGTGTGTTGAACGCGGAGGTGCCGTCCGTTCGGCACTAGGATCTCCGGTGATTTGGATCACGACGAGTATGACTCCTTCAACCCCGTTCTCTTGAATGCTTCCGCTTAGCGATCTACAAGGGTATGTAGATGCACTCTCCTCTCTCTCGTTGCTAGTCTCTCCATAGATAGATCTTGGTGACTCGTAGGAAAATATTGAATTTCTGCTACGTTCCCCAACAGTGGTATTAGAGCTAGGTCTATGTGTAGTTACTATGCACGAGTAGAACACAAAGCAGTTGTGGGCGTAGATGTTGTTAATTTTCTTGCCACTACTAGTCTTATCTTGCTTCAGCGGCATCATGGGATGAAGCGGCCCAGACCGACCTTACACGTACGCTTACGTGAGACAGGTTCCACCGACTGACATGCACTAGTTGCATAAGGTGACTAGAGGGTGTCTGTCTCTCCCACTTTAGTTGGAGCGGATTCGATGAAAAGGGTCCTTATTAAGGGTAAATAGAAATTGGCATATCACGTTGTGGTTTTACGTAGGTAAGGAACGTTCTTGCTAGAACACCTATAGAAGCCACGTAAAAACTTGCAACAACAATTAGAGGACGTCTAACTTGTTTTTGCAGCAAGTGTTTTGTGATGTGATATGGCCAAAGGATGTGATGAATGATATATGTGATGTATGAGATGATCATGTTCTTGTAATACGAATCACGACTTGCATGTCGATGAGTATGACAACCGGCAGGAGCCATAGGAGTTGTCTTTATTTTTTGTATGACCTGCGTGTCATTGAAGAACGCCATGTAAATTACTTTACTTTATTGCTAAACGCGTTAGCCATAGAAGTAGAAGTAGTCGCTGGCGTGACAACTTCATGAAGACACGATGATAGAGATCATGATGATGGAGATCATGGTGTAGTGCCGGTGACGAAGATGATCATGGCGCCCCGAAGATGGAGATCAAAGGAGCAATATGATATTGGCCATATCATGTCACTATTTGATTGCATGTGATGTTTATCATGTTTTACATGTTATTTGCTTAGAACGACGGTAGCTTAAATAAGATGATCCCTCATTAAAATTTCAAGAAAGTGTTCTCCCTAACTGTGCACCGTTGCGAAAGTTCGTTGTTTCGAAGCACCACGTGATGATCGAGTGTGATAGATTCTAACGTTCACATACAACGGGTGTAAGCCATATTTACACACGGAATACACTTAGGTTGACATGACGAGCCTAGCATGTACAGACATGGCCTCAGAACACAGAAGACCGAAAGGTAGAGCATGAGTCGTATAGAAGATACGATAAACATGAAGATGTTCACCGATGTTGACTAGTCCATCTCACGTTATGATCAGACACGGCCTAGTTGACTCGGATCATGTAATCCCTTAGATGACTAGAGGGATATCTATATGAGTGGGAGTTCATAAGATGAACTTAATTATCCTGAACATAGTCAAAAGATCTTTGCAAATTATGTCGTAAGCTCGCGCTTTAGTTCTACTGTTTAGATATGTTCCTAGAGAAAATTCAGTTCAAAGTAGATAGTAGCGATTATGCGGACTAGGTCCGTAACTGAGGATTGTCCTCGTCGCTTCGTAGAAGGCTTATGTCCTTAATGCACCGCTCAGTGTGCTGAACCTCGAACGTCGTCTGTGGATGTTGCGAACATCTGACATACACGTTTTGATAACTACGTGATAGTTCAGTTAAACGGTTTAGAGTTGAGGCACCAAAGACGATTTTGAAACGTCGCGGAACATATGAGATGTTTCGAGGACTGAAATTGGGATTTCAGGCTCGTGCCCATGTCAAGAGGTATAAGACCTTCGACAATTTTCTTAGCCTGCAAATAAGGGAGAAAAGCTCAATCGTTGAGCATGTGCTCAGATTGTCTGAGTACAACAATCACTTGAATCGAGTGGGAGTTGATCTTCCAGATGATATAGTGATGTTTCTCCAAAGTCATTGCCACCAAGCTGCTAGAGCTTCATGATGAACTATAACATATCAGGGATAGATATGATGATCCTTGAAATATTCGCGATGTTTGACACCGCGAAAGTAGAAATCAACAAGGAGCATCAATTGTTGATGGTTGGTGAAACCACTAGTTTAAAGAAGGGCAAGGGCAAGAAGGGATACTTCATGAAACGGCAAATCAGGTACTGCTCCAGTGAAGAAACCCAAGGCTGAACCCAAACCCGAGACTAAGTGCTTCTGTAATAAGGGGAACAACCACTGGAGCAGAATTACCCTAGATACTTGGTAGATGAGAAGGATGGCAAGGTCAATAGAAGTATATTGGATATACATTATGTTAATGTGTACTTTACTAGTACTCCTAGTAGCGCTAGGGTATTAGATACCGGTTCGGTTGCTAAGTGTTAGTAGCTCGAAATAAAAGGCTGCGGAGTAAACGGAGACTAGCTAAAGGTGAGCTGGCGATATGTGTTGGAAGTTTTTTCCAAGCTTCATGTGATCAAGCATCGCATGCTCCCTCTACCAGCGAGATTGGTATTAAACCTAAATAATTGTTATTTGGTGTTTGCGTTGAGCATAGACATGATTGGATTATGTCTATCGCAATACGGTTATTCATTTAAGGAGAATAATGGTTACTCTGTTTATTTGAATAATACCTTCAATGGTCTTGCACCTAAAATGAATGCTTTATTGAATCTCGATCGTAGTGATACACATGTTCATGCCAAAATATATAATATAGTAATGATAGTACCACCTACTTGTGGCACTGCCATGTAAGTCATATTGGTATAAAACGCATGAAGAAGCTCCATGTTGATGGATCTTTGGACTCACTCGTTTTTGAAAAGTTTGAGACATGCGAACCATGTCTATTGGTGTATATGCATGAAGAAACTCCATACAAATAGACCGTTTGGACTCACTTGATTTTGAATCACTTGAGACATGCAAATCGTACCACATGGGCAAGATGACTGAAAGCCTCGTTTTCAGTAAAATGGAACAAGAAAGCAACTTGTTGGAAGTAATACATTTTGATGTGTGCAGTCCAATGAGTGCTGAGGCACGCAGTGGATATCGTTATGTTCTTACTTCACGGATGATTTGAGTAGATACTGAGAATATTTACTTGATGAAACACACGTCTGAATTATTGAATGGTTCAAGTAATTTCAGAGTGAAGTTGAAGATCATCGTGACAAGAGGATAAAATGTCTATGATATGATCATAGAGATGAGTATCTGAGTTACGAGCTTTGTGAAAGTGCAACTATCCCTAGGTGGTTTTGGTAATTCATAACAACATATAGCTCATTGAGCTAATGTTATTCGAAGACTATTATTTCAGGAAAGCTCAATGAATGGCATGGCATGGATGATGAAATTGGATCCCTCAAAATACTAAGGACAAAGGATTGGCTCAAGACTCTTCATTTTATATTTTAATGATCCAAGATCACATTGAGTCTATAGGAAAAGCCAATCCTATCAAGGAGGGATGAGGTGTTGCTTAATGAGCCTCTTGCTTCATATGCTTTGTGATATGCTCCAAAACCCTCAACTACTTTCCCACATCCACAAATAACCTAAACCCAGAGCCAAAATCGGTCACACCGATTCTTCCTATCCGGCGCCACCGATTCCAAAAGTCATAGCCACTACCACAAACCCTAAGCAAATCAGTCTTACCGATAGGGATCTCGGTCTCACCGAGATGGGATTGTAATCTCTCTGTTTCCCTTCGTAACGTTTTGGTCTAACCGAAGTGAGCGATCGGTCCCACCGAGATTGCAATTTAAACTCTCTGTTTCCTTTTTGTAACATTTCGGTCTCACCGAAAAGAGCAAATCGGTCCCACCGAGTTTACCTGACCAACTCTCTGGAAAGCTTATTACCAAATCGGTGTCACCGAGTTTGTGTAATCGGTCTTACCAAGATTACGTTATTCCCTAACCCTAACCGAATTGGTCTCACCGAGATGCATGTCAGTCCCACCGAAAATCCTAACGGTCACTAGGTTTACTAAATCGGTCCGACCGAGTCGGTTGAATCGGTCCCACCGAGTTTGGTAAATTGCGTGTAACGGCTAGATTTTGTGTGGAGGCTATCTATACCCCTCCACCTCCTCTTCATTCGTGGAGAGAGCCATCAGAACGAACCTACACTTCCAACTTACCATTTCTGAGAAAGAACCACCTACTCATGTGTTGAGGCCAAGATATTCCATTCCTACCATATGAATCTTGATCTCTAGCCTTCCCAAAGTTGCTTTCCACTCAAATCTTCTTTCCACTAGATCCAAAACCTATGAGAGAGAGTTGGGTGTTGGGGAGACTATCATTTGAAGCACAAGAGCAACAAGTTCATCATCAACTCACAATTTGTTACTTCTTGGAGAGTGGTGTCTCCTAGATTGGCTAGGTGTCACTTGGGAGCCTTCGACAAGATTGTGGAGTTGAACCAAGGAGTTCGTAAGGGCAAGGAGATCGCCTACTTCGTGAAGATCTACCGCTAGTGAGGCAAGTCCTTCGTGCGCGTCGGCCATGGTGGGATAGACAAGGTTGCTTCTTCGTGGACCCTTCGTGGGTGGAGCCCTCCGTGGACTCGCACAGCCGTTACCCTTCGTGGGTTGAAGTCTCCATCAACGTGGACGTATGATAGCACCACCTATCGGAACCACGCCAAAAACATCCGTGTCTCCAATTGCATTTGAATCCTCCAAACCCTTCCCTTTACTTTCTTACAAGTTGCATGCTTTAATTTCCGCTGCCTATATACTCTTTGCATGCTTGCTTGAATAGTGTGATGATTGCTTGACTTGTCCTAAAGTAGCTAAAATCTGCCAAACTCTAAAATTGGGAAAGGGTTAAGTTTTTATTGGTCAAGTAGTCTAATCACCCCTCTCTAGACATACTTCAAGGTCCTACAAGTGGTATCAGAGCTTTCGTCTCCATTTGCTTTGATTTCCATAGCTTTTGGTGGTCATAGCCTTGGTTTCACAACCTAGGAGAGTGTGGCGTCTAGCGAGGGAAATTATCACCGTAGAGGTCCTTACTTGGATGGTACTAATTTTGCTAGTTGGAAGCATAAGATGAAAATGCATATTCTTGGACATAACCCCGCCGTATGGGCAATTATTTGTATTGGCTTGCAAGGTGAATTCTTTGATGGGAGAGAGCCGAACCGTGAAGCTAATGCGGAAGAATTGAAGATGCTGCAATACAACGCTCAAGCTTGTGATATCATCTTCAACGGATTGTGCCCCGAAGAATTCAACAAAATCAGTCGTCTTGAGAATGCAAAGGAAATTTGGGATACTTTGATTGATATGCATGAAGGTACCGAGTCCTTCAAGCAATCCAAGTTAGATGTGCTCCAAAGTCAGGTTGACAAGTTCAAAATGAAGGATGGTGAAGGTGTTGCTAAAATGTACTCTAGGCTTGCTCTTATCACAAATGAGATTGCCGGCTTAGGGAGTGAAGAGATGAGCGACAAATTCATCATCAAGAAGATCCTAAGAGCATTGGATGGAATGTATGATACCATGTGCATGTTGATCCAAATGATGCGAAACTACAAAGATCTCAAGCCAACGGAAGTCATTGGAAGAATTGTTGCTCATGAGATGTCACTCAAGGATAAGGAGGAACTTCACAACAAGTCAAGTGGTGCTTACAAAGCCTCAAGTGAAGCCCCCACATCATCAAGTGAGAAATAAACCTTCAATGAAGAATTGAGCTTAATGGTGAAGAACTTCAACAAATTCTACAAGAGTAGAACCAAAGAAAGAAGCTCCAAGTCAAGGTATTACAATGACAAAAGATCTTCTAGTCGAGAGCGCAATTGCTACAATTGTGGGAGACCCGGACACTACTCAAATGAGTGTACGGGACCCTACAAAAGAAGAGAAGATTCTCCAAGAAGAAGAAGCAAAAGAGAAGAATCGCCACCAAGAGAGCGGAGGAGTAGAGATGATCGTTATGAACGAAGACCCTCACGGAGAAGCAAGGATTCGGAAAGGAAGGACAAGTCATCAAGGAGCTACACAAAACGAAGACATCAAGCTCATGTTGGTGAATGGGTATCCGGCTCCGACTCCGACAATCACTCCAAGAGAAGCTATCACTCCGACTCCGAATATACTCAAGATGAAGGTGTTGCCGGTCTAGCACTTGTGTCAACCAACTCCTACGACATATTTGATTCACCAAATGAAGGTGTTGGAAGATGCTTCATGGCCACAGGTCCAAAGGTAACACATCCTGAATATGTTGATTCCAATAGTGATGAAGATGACTTGCTTGTGGATAATGATTTACTTGTTGACAACTCTAGTGATGAATACCATGATGAAATGTCAATTAATCATGCTAATCAAGATAAAACAAATGACAATGATAAGGAGAAGATTGAGCTTCTAACTAAAGAACTAAACACTCTTAAGTTGGCTCATGAATCTATCTTCGAAGATCATCGAGAACTTTTAAGGGCTCATGAGAAGTTACGCTTTGAAAAGCTCAATCTTGAGCAAGAGCATGAGTTCTTAAAGGCAATCAATGATGATCTCCGCAAGAAAAGTTGTTCTTACATTGCCAAGCGTTTACTCTTATCTACTTACATGCCTCAAGTCAAGTCTAGTAACAAGTACAAGAAAGATACTTCCTCTAGTATTAACAATGATAATGTAAAATCCAATATTGTTGCTTCTAGTAGTTCTCTTGATTCCACTAATGATTATCTTAGCCAAGTTACACTTGAGCAAGAAAATATCTTATTGAAGGGAATTATAGAGAAAGGTGTTTACAAGAGCCTTGCCGGGAGTAAGCAATTCGAGGAAATTGTACGCAAGCAAGGAAGGCACCAGAAGAATCAAGGTGTTGGTTTTGAACGAAAGTTCAATGCCAATGGAGTTGAGTGGGAAGAAGATCAATACCCCAAGACGAAGTTTGTTCCTCAACAAGAGAAGTATGATCCTACTTCCTTCAAGGGAACACAAGCTCAAGATGATCTTCCACCACAAGACCACAAGAACAAAGGCAAGGACAAGCTTCAAGAAGAGATTGATGCATTTGAAGAAGCACCTAACGCCTCATTCAAGTGGGTCCCCAAGACTACGTCAAGTTCTACTTCATCAAGTACAACTACAACTCCAAGGATTCCCATCAAGATGATGTGGATCCCGAAGAAGAAGAACTAGAGAGTTCTTGAGGGTGACTCCGCCAACATTCTTCACTCATATCATTATGGCAAGAACAAGTGCAATCAACTTCCACATCTTGCACTAGTTCAAGGAGTCACAAACCCTCATGTTGGTAAGGCAAGTGACAAGGTAACCTAATGATTTCATGGACATCATCTTGTGTGTGCATCACTCAATGTCTATGGATATTCTTGTTTGTTCCTTGTGGGACTAACCCATGTAGGTAAGTTGAAAGTGCAACTCACTCCAAAGGATTGCTCCAAATGATCTACATCAACATTGAGCATCCACATCTTCAACACCTACATTAAAGTCATCATCGACAAAACCCAAGGTTAGTTTATCCCTCTAAGGGGGGATCTCACATCTAGGGGGAGCTTAACTCTAAGGATTGAGTCAAAGCAACTCTAATGATGTGAACACATCAATGCATTATGTAAAAGTGGTAACCCCACTTGAGCTTAAACGATGAGTATGACCTATGATCAAATGTTCTCATTTGACTCCTAAGTCAATATACTCATATATATAGATGACCTAGTCATCGCCAATTGTTTGATAGATGCTAGAATTGGTTGTGCATGCTTTGCCACATATTTCATTTGCCATCTTATTGTGTGAGCATGTTGGTGCATATTTTACTCATTCAAGGACATCCACTTGTTGCTTTGATTGTTTGGTTTCTTTCCTTTTTGCCAAGTGGATGGACAAGAATGCCTAAGAACCTTCTTTAGCTATCTATGCTTTTCTCGTCTCAAACTCTATTCATGCTACATCACAAAATTTGATCAAGTCAGATTCGAACCACTCTGTGTGAGGAGCACTCGGAGTCCCCGATTCGTCATAGACTTAAACTTCCAAAACCTCTTTGTGATTCTCGGTCTGAACGATTCCTCCATTTCGGTCCTACCGAGATCATTAAGTTTATCAGAGTTTTCAATCTCGGTGCAACCGATTTGAGCTTTTCGGTCACACCGATTTGCTGTAACTGAACACAGTTATGCATCTCGGTGCCACCGAGTTGTTCCACTCGGTCACACCGACAGGGTCGGGCTATATATAGTCACGGGCAAAATTTTGGAAATTTCTCCGAAACCCTTCGCCCGCGCAATAGCTCGCTCTGCCATCAGAGGTCTCCGGATTGTCTCCTCGTTGCCAGCAGCCTCCTGTCGCTGGTCTCCGCCGCCGTCAACGGATTTCGCCCTCACCGTTGTCGCCGTAGAGAGTCCACCGCCAAGTTAGGGTATGGACTCGATCTTTGTGCTATCCATGTCTGATTCCTAGCACATTGTATTCTTATTGAATCTTGCCACGATTGAGATACTCCAATCCAGCCAGAGCAGTTTGTAGATTAGATGAGATTCAAATTTTTAGGGTTAGGTTTCCGCCGAAACCATCTCGGACCCACCGAGTTGAAAAACTCGGTCTCGCCGATTTGGCGTATGCCGTTGCACTAGTGACTCTCGGTCTGACCGAGAATTACTAATCGGTGCGACCGATTTGAGGATTCTGTGAAACCCTAGCAGTCTCGGTGACACCGAACTGTGACTCGGTCCAACCGAGATCATCAATTTAGGTTCCAAAACTGCTTCGGTACCACCGAGTTTGAAAATCGGTTGATCCGAAATGCTTTCTGTGGAAAACTAAAACTTAATTTTTTTGAATCATTCTTTTGCAAAAATCTCTGCATTTTGTGATGCTCATCCAATCTATCTCATCTATAACTCTTCACAGGGTCAGCAGTCAGCCTTTTGCAGCATGTCAGACCAGAGTGACAGCCAGAACAGGTCAGAAGCACAGATGGACTTGAGTGAGGGCACTAGTCCCTCAACCTCAGATGAAGGGAGCAGAAGCACTCCTAGCAATTTGCCTAAGGCTGCTACTAGGCAAAGAAGGAGAAGGCCGCCAAGATGCCAACTCAAGAGGAGGCATCTGAATATTTCCTGAAGACCAAACAGGAGCAGCTTGGTTACTTGATAGCATCAACACTGAGGATTGAGAAGGGACTGGCCACCCTCACTCAGAATCAGGAGAGACTTGAGAGAATCATGGAACTCAAATTCCATGACCTTGATGTCAAAGTAACTAAGATTCAATCAGTTGTGGAGCAACTGCAGGAGGACATGCAGGAGAAGCAGGGCAAGACTACAACAAATGTGTTTGCCAGAGTACCCAGAGCCCAGAGGTCAGTTGCAGTGCCAGTGACAGACACTAGAGCAACAACTTCAGCACCAGCTACTGCCCCTTCAGTTCCAGTGCAACCAGCTCCAGCATCCACTCCAGCACCCTTTACTTCAACTGAAGCCTTCGTCCATGGAGTTATCAGGACACCACCACCAGAAGATCAAGCCTGAGAGTCGTTCTAGCACTATGCATTTTCTATGAACTTTTTGGTAACTTGTTGCCAAAGGGGGAGAAAATGTATAGATCATAGGCTTCAAGAGAGAGAGAGTGTTGCTTTTGTTTTCTCTTGCTTTATTTGGTGGTTTTTAAACTTGTTTGCTTTTGGTAGTTTGAGTTACTATGCTTGTGAGACATTGATGATCATGTGTTTGATCATAAGCTACACTTATGCATGTTTGATGATATTATCCTATCTATCTTATGTGATCATTCACTATGCTTGGTGATGAGTGCATGTATTCAATGTTTATTATTTTGAGCGATCCACCAAGATGTATCTGACATGGAAGAGTAACCCATGAGCCTAATTCATTGTGCATTTGCAGTCCAAAGCAAATCTTAAACTATGCACAAATTTAGGGGGAGCTCTTGCTTATCACATACTTCTCAAAGCGACGATGTTTTTCAATCTTATTATCATTTGTCGAAGCTTTGATCTATATGTTGTCATCAATTACCAAAAAGGGGGAGATTGAAAGTGCAACTATCCCTAGGTGGTTTTGGTAATTCATAACAACATATAGCTCAATGAGCTAATGCTATTCCAAGACTATTATTTCAGGAAAGCTCAATGAATGGCATGGCATGGATGATGAAAGTGGATCCCTCAAAATACTAAGGACAAAGGATTGGCTCAAGACTCTTCATTTTATATTTTAGTGATCCAAGATCACATTGAGTCTATAGGAAAAGCCAATACTATCAAGGAGGGATGAGGTGTTGCTTAATGAGCCTCTTGCTTCATATGCTTTGTGATATGCTCCAAAACCCTCAACTACTTTCCCACATCCACAAATGACCTAAACCCAAAGCCAAAATCGGTCACACCGATTGTTCCTATCCAGCGCCACCGATTCCAAAAGTCATAGCCACTGCCACAAACCCTAAGCAAACCGGCCTTACCGATAGGGATCTCGGTCTCACCGAGATGGGATTGTAATCTCTCTGTTTCCCTTCGTAACGTTTCGGTCTAACCGAAGTGAGCGATCGGTCCCACCAAGATTGCAATGTAAACTCTCTATTTCCTTTTTGTAACATTTCGGTCTCACCGAAAAGAGCAAATCGGTCCCATCGAGTTTACCTGACCAACTCTCCGGAAAGCTTATTACCAAATCGGTCTCACCGAGTTTGTGTAATCGGTCTTACCGAGATTACGTTATGCCCTAACCCTAACCGAATCGGTCTCACAGAGATGCATGTCAGTCCCACCGAAAATACTAATGGTCACTAGGTTTACTAAATCGGTCCGACCGAGTCAGTTGAATCGGTCCCACCGAGTTTGGTAAATTGTGTGTAACGGTTAGATTTTGTGTGGAGGCTATATATACCCCTCCACCTCCTCTTCATTCATGGAGAGAGCCATCAGAACGAACCTACACTTCCAACTTACCATTTCTGAGAAAGAACCACCTACTCATGTGTTGAGGCCAAGATATCCCATTCCTACCATATGAATCTTGATCTCTAGCCTTCCCCAAGTTGCTTTCCACTCAAATCTTCTTTCCACTAGATCCAAAACCTATGAGAGAGAGTTGAGTGTTGGGGAGACTATCATTTGAAGCACAAGAGCAAGGAGTTCATCATCAATGCACCATTTGTTACTTCTTGGAGAGTGGTGTCTCCTAGATTGGCTAGGTGTCACTTGGGAGCCTCCGACAAGATTGTGGAGTTGAACCAAGGAGTTTGTAAGGTCAAGGAGATCGCCTACTTCGTGAAGATCTACCGCTAGTGAGGCAAGTCCTTCGTGGGAGACGGCCCTGGTGGGATAGACAAGGTTGCTTCTTCGTGGACCCTTCGTGGGTGGAGCCCTCCGTGGACTCGCGCAGCCATTACCCTTCATGGGTTGAAGTCTCCATCAACATGGATGTACGATAGCACCACCTATCGGAACCACGCCAAAAACATCCGTGTCTCCAATTGCGTTTGAATCCTCCAAACCCTTCCCTTTACTTTCTTGCAAGTTGCATGCTTTAATCTCTGCTGCCTATATACTCTTTGCATGCTTGCTTGAATAGTGTGATGATTGCTTGACTTGTCCTAAAGTAGCTAAAATCTGCCAAACTCTAAAATTGGGAAAAGGTTAAGTTTTTATTGGTCAAGTAGTCTAATCACCCCCCCCCCCTCTAGACATACTTCAAGGTCCTACACTTTGGCACACAATTAAGACATTGTGGAAATTGTTTCACAATTAATACTGCCTGGAACATCATAGTGTGATGGTGTGTCTGAACATCATAGTTGCACCCTATTGGATATGGTGCGTACCATGATGTCTCTTATCAAATTATCACTATCGCTCATGGGTTAGGCATTAGAGACAACCGCACTCACTTTAATAGGGCACCACGTAATTCCGTTGAGAAGACACCGTATGAACTATGGTTTGGAGAAACCTAAGTTGTCGTTTCTTAAAAGTTTGGGGCTACGACGCTTATGTGAAAAAGTTTCAGGTTGATAAGCTCGAACCCAAAGCGGATAAAATGCATCTTCATAGGACACCCAAAATAGTTGGGTATACCTCCTAATTCAGATCCGAAAGCAATAGGGATTGTTTCTTGAATCGGGTCCTTTCTCGAGGAAAAGATTGTCTCGGAAAGTTGAGTGGGAGGATGGTGGAGACTTGATGAGGTTATTGAATCATCACTTCAACTAGTGTGTAGCAGGGCACAGGAAGTTGTTCCTGTGGCGCCTACAGCAATCGAAGTAGAAGCTTATAATAGTGATCATGAAGTTTCAGATCGAGTCACTGTCGTACCTCGTAGGGTGACAAGGATGCGTACTACTTCAGAGTGGTACGGTAATCCTGTCTTGAAGGTCATGTTGCTAGACAACAATGAACCTACGAGCTATGGAGAAGCGATGGTGGGCCCATATTCCGACAAATGGTTACAAGCCATGAAATCCGAGATAGGATCCATGTATCAGAACAAAGCATGGACTTTGGTGGATTTGCCCGATGATCGGCAAGCCATTGAGATAAATGGATCTTTAAGAAGAAGACAGACGTGGACGGTAATGTCACCGTCTATGAAGCTCGACTTGTGGCGAAGAGTTTTTCACAAGTTTCAAGGAGTTGACTACGATGAGTTTTTCTCATCCGTAGCGATGCTTAAGTCCGTCGGAATCATGTTAGCAATAGCTGCATTTATGAAATCTGGCAGATGGATGTCAAAACGAGTTTCCTTACCAGTTTTTGTAAGGAAAGGTTGTATGTGATACAACCAGAAAGGTTTTGTCGATCCTAAGGATGCTAAAAGGTATGCTAGCTCCAGCGGTCCTTCCATGGACTGGAGTAAGCATCTCGAAGTTGGAATATACACTTTGATAAGATGATCAAAGATTTTGGGTTTATAAAAAGTTTATGAGAAACTTGTATTTCCAAAGAAGTGACTGGGAGCACTATAGAATTTCTGATGAGTATATGTTGTTGACATATTGTTGATCAGAAATGATGTAGAGTTTTTGGAAAGCATATAGGGTTGTTTGAAAAGTGTTTTTCAATAGAAAACCTGGAGTAAGCAGCTTGAACATTGAGCATCAAGATCTATAAGGATAGATCAAAAACGCTTAATGATACTTTCAAATGAGCATATACCTTGACATGATCTTGAAGGTGTTCAAGATAGGATCAGTCAAAGAAGGAGTTCTTGCGTGAGTTTTAAGGTATGAAGTTAAGACTTAAAGCTCGACCACGGCAGAAGAGAGAGAAAGGATGAAGGTCGTCCCCTATGCTTTAGACGTAGGCTCTATAGTATGCTATGTTAAGTACCGCATCTGATGTGTGTCTTGCCACATGTCTGGCAAGAGGGTACAAAGGTGATCAAGGAGTGGATCACCAGACATCGGTCAAAAATTGTCCTTGGAGTAATAAGGACATGTTTCTCGATTATGGAGGTGATAAAGAGTTCGGCGTAAAGGGTTACGTCGATGCAAGCTTTAACACCTATCCGAATAACTCTGAGTAGCAAACCGGATACATATAGTGGAGCAACCATTTGGAATATCTCCAAGTGGAGCGTGGAAGCAGCATTTAGAATATGACCTAGAGATTTGCGAAGTACATACGGATCTGAATGTTGCAGACCCGTTGACTAAAACCTCTCTCACAAGCAAAACATGATAAAACCCCAGAATTCATTGAGTCTTAATCACATGATGATGTGAGCTAGTTTATTGATTCTTGTAAACTCTTTGGATGTTGGTCACATGGCGACGTGACCTGTGAGTGTTAATCACATGGCGATGTGAACTAGATTATTGACTCTAGTGCAGGTGGGAGACTGTTGGAAATATGCCCTAGAGGCAATAATAAATTAGTTATTATTACTATATTTCCTTGTTCATGATAATCGTTTATTATCCATGCTATAATTGTATTGATAGGAAACTCAGATACATGTGTGGATACATAGACAACACTATGTCCCTAGTAAGCCTCTAGTTGACTAGCTCGTTGATCAATAGATGGTTACGGTTTACTAACCATGGACATTGGATGTCGTTGATAACGGGATCACATCATTAGGAGAATGATGTGATGGACAATTCCCAATCCTAAGCCTAGCACAAAGATCGTGTAGTTTGTATGCTAAAGCTTTTCTAATGTCAAGTATCATTTCCTTAGACCATGAGATTGTGCAACTCCCGGATACCGTAGGAATGCCTTGGGTGTACCAAACGTCGCAACGTAACTGGGTGGCTATAAAGGTACACTACGGGTATCTCCGAAATTGTCTGTTGGGCTGGCACGAATCGAGACTGGGATTTGTCACTCCGTGTGACGGAGAGGTATCTCTGGGCCCACTCGGTAGGACATCATCATAATGTGCACAATGTGACCAAGGGGTTGATCATGGGATGATGTGTTACGGAACGAGTAAAGAGACTTGCCGGTAACGAGATTGAACAAGGTAGCGGGATACCGATGATCGAATCTAGGGCAAGTACTATACCGCTAGACAAAGGGAATTGAATACGGGATTGATTGAATCCTCAAAATAGTGGTTCATCCAATGAGATCATCGTGGAACATGTGGGAGCCAACATGGATATCCAGATCCCGCTGTTGGTTATTGGCCGGAGAGTTGTCTCGGTCATGTCTACGTGTCTCCCGAACTCGTAGGGTCTACACACTTAAGGTCTGATGATGCTAGGGTTATAGGGAATAGATATACGTGGTTACCGAATGTTGTTCGGAGTCCCGGATGAGATCTCGGACGTCACGAGGAGTTCCGGAATGGTCCAGAGGTAAAGATTCATATATGGGAAGTCCTTTTTTGGTCACCGGAAAAGTTTCGGGTGTTATCGGTAATGTACCGGGACCACCGGGAGGGTCCCAAGGGACCACCAAGTGGGGCCACCGTCCCCATAGGGCTGCATGGGCCAAGTGTGGGAGGGGACCAGCCCCAGGTGGGCTGGTGCGCCCCCCACAAGGGCCCTCCTAGGGTCTTCCCCAACCTCTCCCTCTCTCCTTGCTGGATCAAGGCATGGGAGACGTCACCGGGCTGCACGTGTGTTGAACGCGGAGGTGCCATCCGTTTGACACTAGGATCTCCGGTGATTTGGATCACGACGAGTACGACTCCTTCAACCCCGTTCTCTTGAACGCTTCCGCTTACCGATCTACAAGGGTATGTAGATGCACTCTCCTCTCTCTCGTTGCTAGTCTCTCCTTAGATAGATCTTGGTGACTCGTAGGAAAATTTTGAATTTCTGCTACGTTCCCCAACAAGTTTGCCCCGAGATTTGTAGGACCATACCGAGTTTTGGAGCGTTTGGGGGCAGTGGAAAACAAGTTGGAGTCACCCGAAGGTCTGTCAGGAGTTCATGATGTGTTTCACGTTTCCCAGTTGAAGAAGTGCCATGCAGAGATGGCCAATATTCCCCTGTAAGGATGCTTGACCCTGGAAAGGATAATGATGTTCCACGAAGTGGAGTATGGACTTAATAAGTATAAGTTTTTATCTCGGTAGGTGGGATATCCCACGAGGATGAAGAGATGAATTACTATTGGATATAAAGGAGGTATGATGTTGGAAATGTGGATCAAGGTAAATTCCATGATGAGTCTGAGTAATCATGTCCTAGTTTGGTGCCAATAGAAGGAAGGAAGACAATACAATTGGATGGATTTAAGAATACTAGGAAGTTGGAAGTTGGAATAATGATCAGAATCCCGAGGATAAGGTCAAGGACTACAAGTGATGAGATGGGCCATAACCCACAGGCCCCAGGACCTGCCAAGAAGCAAGCACATTCTTGCTGAAGGAAAAACCCTGGAAGAAGTTACAATTTTCTGAACCGATGATTCTATAGGAGTTTACGCAAAACCTGAGAGTTGTTAAGGATAGATGTTTGTTTGGCTTGCAGAATCAATGGATTTATCCGAACTTGGTTCATTGACAAGAGAAATTCTGCAATGCTTGTGAGGATGACCGAGTGTTAGAATGTGAGATTCGCTAAACCATGTACAAGGTAATGATTTGGGTGCATGTCGGGGGTTGGGTATGACATATGCCAAAGGATGGCTTATCATGGTGGGAGCGAGTAGAACGTCGCCGGTGCCTGGAAGCGGGATGAGGCGAAGACATGCACGCCGGCGGAACTTACCCAACTTCAGGGCTCTCCTAGGAGATAACACCCCTACTGCTGCTCTGCGGGGTCCCCGCATGATCACTAAAGCAACGTGGCTACAATGGTGCTCCTGGAGCTGTTTCGGGAGGCAGGAGAGGGCAGGGCTAGCTCTTCTCTCCCGGTGCTATCTGGTCTATCTCTCTTCAGGTCTGAACCCTTTGCATGGGTGCCCCGGGGGGTTTATATAGGCCTACCCCCCAGGGGTACAATAGTAATCCGGCTGGGCGCGGGTCCCAACCGTCTATCTCTCAGGCCGCCGTCCTTCCTGCCGGCTTCTGGGGCCCGCCGACTGGCGGGTCCCGCGGACAGGTTTGATACTGTAGCGGCACTCTTGATGACGCAGGCTCGGTCATCGGGTCGTGGCAACAGTGCCGCCGTCTATCGGGCGATCACTGTCGCCATTCCCCATCTTATCTGGTTAATGGCTCGTGGGGCCCTGGGAGGAGTCGGCCGACTCCAGGGAGGCCGACTCCCACAGGTCCGTCTTCGGGTTGCCCAGGCCGCCTTTGGCCTACCCACTGACAGGCGGCCCCGCCGCCTTCGGGTCGTACAGGCCGGCGTCGTGGGCACAGTGTACTGCGCACTGTGGCTGAGGTCAGGGCAGGCATGGCAACAGTGCCGTATCTCGACGGAGATCTTCCAGCGATACGGCTCGCTGTAGCCAGGCCGGCCCTTCGTAAGTAGGGGGAACGGCCATGCCGTGACCGTACCCCGCGTCGTACTTCGAGATGAGGGAGGAGTCTTGGGCCGACTCTCCATAGTCGGCCTCTCTGGAGGTCGCCAGCTTGGAGTCGGCTTATCTGGGAGTCGCCGTCTGGGACTCGGCATATCTTGGAGTCGCTCCTGGGACTCGGCCTGAGGGGCGCGGCCTGCCCCGATGTCTTGAAATGTCCTGGGGCTCGGGTTAGCCTACCCGTGGCCCATTACTCCGATGCTAAGTCCAGTCGGATGCCCTGCGTCGCGCAGAAACGGGCCAAGGCGCCTTTGGCAAAATTCATGCCATTGTCGGTGATGATGTTGTGTGGGATGCCGTACCGAGTTGTGATGTCAGCGATGAAGGTCACTGCAGTCGGACCATTCAACTTTTTGATGGGTTTCACCTCCACCCACTTGGTGAACTTGTCCACTGCGAAAAGTAGGTGAGTCAAGCCACCTCGTGCCGTCTTGAATGGTCCCACCATGTCCAGGCCCCAGACTGCAAAGGGCCAGGCGATGGGGATAGTCTTGAGTGCGGAAGCCGGCTGATGTGGCTTGGAACGGAAAATCTGGCACCTCTTGCACTTTTGGACTAACTCTTTGGCCTCTTCCAGAGCAGTTGGCCAGAAGAAACTGTCCCGGAAGGCTTTGGCGACAAGTGCCCTGGAGGCCGCGTGGTGACCGCACTCGCCTTCATGGATGTCTTTGAGGATTGCTTGGCCTTGTCCTGGCTCAACGCAGCGTTGGAAGACGACGGTAAAGCTGTGCCTGACCAGCTCTCTGTTAACTATGGTGTAGGCTGCTGCTCGGTGTTGCACTTGCCGAGCCAAGATTTCATCAATTGGCAGCTCTCTGTTTACTAAGAATCTAAGGATGGGCTGGGCCCATGAAGGCGCTGCTATTTCTTCAACTGCCACTAGTGCGACTTGGATAAGGGCGGCCGTGTTGGGAGGCGGCGGGTTGGAGTCCGCAGCCGCTTGCTGATTTGACAAAGTCCCGGGCCCGACTGGAGCAGTCCCCGGGGCGAGCTCTGGAGTCTTCGATCTTGCTACTACAGTCCCCGGGCCGGGCTCTGATGTCCCTGTGCCGGCTTCGACTGTATGCTTCTTGGAGTCGGATCCGTCATCCTCAGGTGGAGCCGGCACATAGATTGAATATGATTCGGGTGACGGCTTGATAGAAGGCTTGAGGAGGCACCGGAGGGCAACACCAGATGGTATTGCCTGGCGGGTGGAGCCGATTCGTGCCAAGGCGTCTGCTTGGTCGTTGTCGTTCCTTGGCACGTGGAGGAACTCGCACCCCTCGAAGTATCCACTGAGTTGCTGGACGAGGAAATGATAGCTCGCCATATTTGTATCCTTGGCGTCCCAATCGCCAGATGATTGTTGGACCACTAAGTCAGAGTCGCCATAACACAGGATCCGGTGAATGTCGAGTTCTTTGGCAAGCCGGAGCCCGTGGATGAGCGCCTCGTACTCGGCCACGTTGTTGGAGGTGGCAAAGTGGATCTGCAGCGCATATCTGAGCTTGTCGCCCTTGAGGGAAGTGAGGACGACGCCGGCTCCCAAGCCGGTGCGCATCTTGGAGTCATCAAAGTGCATCCGCCAATGGGTGGAGTCGGGCACTGGCAGCAAATACTGGGTCTCGGCCCAGTCGACGAGGAAGTCAGCCAGTGCTTGCGACTTTATGGCGGTGCGGGGCTCATAGTAGATGGTGTAGGGAGCCAGGTCAATGGCCCATTTGGCCACTCGGCCAGAAGCATCTCGGCTTCCGATGATCTCGGCCAGTGGAGCTGTACAGACCATGGTGATTGGATGCTCCTGGAAGTAAGGCTTCAATTTCTTGGCGGCAAAATGCACGCCGTAGCACATATTTTGGTAATGGGGGTAGTTCTGCTTGGAGGTCCACAGCACCTCGCTCAAGTAATATACCGGTTTCTGGACAGGTAGCGCCTTGCCTTCCTCCTTGCGGTCGACTACAATGACTGTGCTGACTACTCGGCTGGTGGTGGCAATGTATAGGAGCATGGGCTCTTTGGGAGTCAGAGCCGCCAGCACAGGGGGAGTAGTCAACATCTTCTTTAGTTGGAGAAAAGCCTCATCCGCCTTGGGAGTCCACTCAAAGAAGGTGGTCTTCTTCATGAGCTGATACAGGGGGAGAGCCTTCTCACCCAGCCGACTGATGAATCGCCTGATGGATGCCAAACAACCGGTGAACTTCTGCACATCTAACAGTCGTCTGGGTGCTTCCATCCTCTCGATGGCCTTGATCTTCACAGGATTGCACTCTATGCCACGCTCGGAGACCAGGAAACCGAGGAGCTGGCCGGCCGGTACTCCGAAAACGCACTTCTCTGGGTTGAGCTTGATCTGGAATCGGTGCAGATTCTCAAATGTCTCCTTGAGGTCCTCCAGCAAGGTTCCACGCTTCTCCGTCTTCACCACCACGTCATCCACATAGACGTAGGAATTTCTGCCGAGTTGCTTCAGGAGGCACTTCTGCATGCAACACTGAAAGGTGGCGCCGGTGTTTCTCAAACCGAACGTCATGGTCAGGTAGCAGAAGGCTCCAAACGGTGTGATGAAGCCGGTCTTCAGTCTGTCAGCCGGGTTCAGCTTGATCTGGTGATATCCTGAATATGCGTCTAGGAAACTCAACAGCTCGCATCCGGCTGTGGAGTCTATCACCTGATCAATTCTCGGTAGAGCAAATGGGTCCTTGGGGCAGGCTTTGTTGAGGCTCGTGTAATCAATGCACATCCGCCACTGCTTGTTCTTCTTCAGCACCAGTACTGGGTTTGCCAGCTACTCTGGAAAAAACACTTCCATGATGAAGCTGGCTGCTAGGAGCCGGGCTATCTCTTCTCCGACAACTCTTCTGACAGGCGGCGCAGAGGCTGCCTGACGGGCTTCATATCAGATCGGACATGTAATTTGTGCTCGGCGAATTCCGTCGGGACACCAGGCATGTCCTTGGGGGACCATGCGAAGATGTCGCGATTCTCACGCCTTCCTATTTGCTGTCAAGGCCTGTGCCCATGACAGCGTACCTCTCCGGGTGCTCCGGGTCCAACGATATCTTCTTTGTTTCCCTGGCCGGCTTGAATGATCCTTCTGCTTCCGACTCCTTGGGGTCGGGCGATAACTCGGGCTGCTTGCCGTCCATCGCCACGACCCAATCAAGAAGTCGTTTCTCAGCCGCGATCACCAAGGACTCGGCCAGCCGACTGCTTTCGGCCGCGCAAGCGGACGACTTCCTGTAGACGCCGGACACGGTTAGGATTCCCTTGGAGCTCGGCATCTTCATCTTGAGGTAGGCGTAGTGGGGGACCACCATGAACTTGGCCAAGGCGGGTCGGCCAAGCAGTGCATGATATGGGCTTTCAAGGTCCACCACCTCAAACCAAATTGTCTCTCGTCGGAAATGATCCTTGTCTCCGAAGAGGACATCTATCAGGATCTTGCCGATTGGCGAGCAGGAAAGGCCAGGAACGATTCCGTGGAACACAGTCCGGCTGCTTTGAAGCTGTCTTCGTTTGATTCCCAATTTCTCCATTGTATCCTTGTACACGATGTTGATACTGCTGCCTCCGTCTATCAGTACTCGCGAGAAGCGAGCGGCCCGTCTATCTACGGCGAGTGTGGCGCTTAAGACCAAGGCGTAGGAGCCTGGACTCGGCATCACCTCTGGGTGATCAGCTCTGCTCCAACTGATAGGCTTCTCGGACCAATGCATGAACTCTGGAGGGCTTGATGCATCCGCATTCACTTCTTGCTGCTGTTGGCACCTACTGCGCCGATCATCCGCCACACTGGTGAACACCACATAGGCTTCGTGCTCATCTGGGAACTCGTCTTGTATCGCGCCGACTGGCCTGACGGCCGGCTGCTGGGGTGGTGGTGGAGGAGGCGGCCCAGCAGGAGGGGGAGGGAGCTGGCCGTCCCCCTTGGCGATTCTGGTCAGCCAGTGGCATTTCCTGGTGGTGTGGTTCGACGGCTTTGCGCCGCTGTGAAACTTGCAGGGACCATCTAGAGTCTGCTCGTAGGAGAAAGCTGGAAGCCAACAGGACTTGCTGCCCTTCTGTCGCTTCGCCGGAGGCGGTCCCTCCAACTGCTGGTCCTCTGCTATCGCCACTTGCCGACTAGTGGAAGTCGGCTGCGGGGCTTTGCGCTTCTGGTCATTCTGCAGTTGCCACCGACTGGTGTCCCCAGCCGGAGTTCTTGGAGCTTGAGGGGCGACTTTGCCAGTTGTGCTGACTCAAATCTCCGCCTTCATGGAGGAGTCGGCCGTGGCGTACTTGTCTGCTGTGATCAGCAGCTCATCGAGGGTCTCCGGCTTGTCGCAGAGGAGCTTGTGCTTGAGGAGGGTGCCTTCTCTCCACCCGGCAGTAAAGTACTCGATGGCCTGCACCTCGTGCACGCCCTCGCAGGAGTTCCGGAGTTTGCCCCAGCGCGTGAGGTAGTCGCGAGTAGACTTGTCAGGGCCTTGCACGCACAAGGAGAGTTGGCGCAGCTTGGGAGGTCGCTTGTACGTGCTGGTGAAGTTGCGGACGAAAGCCTCGGTGAAGTCGACCCAGCTGTTGATGCTGCGAGGCTTCAGACTGTTCAACCACGTCTGGGCCGAGCCCTGGAGCATGAGCGGGACGTATCTTATGGTAACGCGCTTGTTGCCGTTCGCTATGTTGATGGCTGTGGAGTAGTCGATCAGCCAATCTTCCGGCTTCATAGTGCCGGTATATTTGGGCGTGTCTCGGGGGAGCGTGAACCCTTTGGGAAAGGGCTCGTCTCGGATGCGGGGTCCAAAGCAGGGGGACCCATCTCGTCTTCTTCTTCCAGCGCCAGGGATCGGTGGAGTCGGTCGATCCGGTGGCGGGCGTCGTTCTCTCTGACACCCTCTCGGCGGCCAAGGCGGTAGCCGAGAGTCGGATGTTCCACGGGCGGCAGGGAGACTCGCCTTTCTCTGTGAGGAGAGGGAGGCAGGTAGTCATCCCGCCGTTCCTGTGACGCCCCCGATTCAATCGTACACTAATCATGCACGCAAATGTGTACGATCAAAATCAGGGACTCACGGGAAGATATCACAACACAACTCTACAAATAAAATAAGTCATACAAGCATCATAATACAAGCCAGGGGCCTCGAGGGCTCGAATACAAGTGCTCGATCATAGACGAGTCAGCGGAAGAAACAATATCTGAGTACAGACATAAGTTAAACAAGTTAGCCTTAATAAGGCTAGCACAAACTGGGATACAGATCGAAAGAGGCGCAGGCCTCCTGCCTGGGATCCTCCTAACTACTCCAGGTCGTCGTCAGCAGGCAGCACGTAGTAGTAGGCACCTCCGGTGTAGTAGGGGTCGTCGTCGACGGTGGCGTCTGGCTCCTGGACTCCAGCATCTGGTTGCGACAACCAGGAAGAAAGGAAAGGGGAAAAGGGGGGAGAAAGCAACCGTGAGTACTCATCCAAAGTACTCGCAAGCAAGGAACTACACTACATATGCATGGGTATATGTGTAAAGGGCCATATCAGTGGACTGAACTGCAGAATGCCAGAATAAGAGGGGGATAGCTAGTCTTATCGAAGACTACGCTTCTGGTCACCTTCGTCTTGCAACAGGCAGAAGAGGGTAGGTCGAAGTCCTCCAAGTAGCATCTCCAAGTAACATCTCCAAATAGCATCTCATAGCATAATCCTACCCGGCGATCCCCTCCTCATATCCCTGAGGTAGAGCGACCACCGGTTGTATCTGGCACTTGGAAGGGTGTGTTTTATTAAGTATCCGGTTCTAGTTGTCATAAGGTCAAGGTACAACTCCAAGTCGTCCTATTACCGAAGATCACGGCTATTCGAATAGATTAAACTTCCCTGCAGGGGTGCACCACATAACCCAACACGCTCGATCCCATTTGGCCGGACACACTTTCCTGGGTCAAGCCCGGCCTCGGAAGATCAACACGTCGCAGCCCCACCTAGGCAAAACAGAGAGGCCAGCACGCCGGTCTAAACCTAAGCGCGCAGGGGTCTGGGCCCATCGCCCTGAGCACACCTGCACGTTGCGTGGGCGGCCGAAAGCAGACCTAGCCTAGTGGCGTTCCAGTCCAATTCGGCGCGCGCCGCTCCGTCGCTGACGTCTGAAGTGCTTCGGCTGATACCACGACGTCGGGATACCCATAACTACTCCCACGTAGATGGTTAGTGCGTATAGGCTCGTAGCCGACTCAGATCAAATACCAAGATCTCGTTAAGCGTGTTAAGTATCCGCGAACGCCGAACAGGGCCAGGCCCACCTGTCTCCTAGGTGGTCTCAACCTGCCCTGTCGCTCCGCCACAAAGTAACAGTCGAGGGCCGTCGAGAACCCAGGCCCACCTCTACCGGGATGGAGCCACCTGTCCTTTCAGCCCCCTCGTCAGAATCACTTGCGGGTACTCAATGAGCTGACCCGACTTTAGTCACCATCTGTATAGTATGTATGTATGTATAGTATATACCCGTGATCACCTCCCAAGTGATCACGGCCCGATAGTATAGCAAGGCAGACTGACGAGAATGTAGGGCCAATGATGATAAACTAGCATCCTATACTAAGCATTTAGGATTGCAGGTAAGGTATCAACAGATGTAGCGACAATGTCAGGCTATGCATCAGAATAGGATTAACGAAAGCAGTAACATGCTACACTACTCTAATGCAAGCAGTATAGAGGAGAATAGGCGATATCTGGTGATCAAGGGGCGGGCTTGCCTGGTTGCTCAGACAAGGAGGGGTCGTCAACACCGTAGTCGATCACAGGGGGTACCGGCATCGTCACGGGGTCTATCGGAGAGAAGAGGGGGAGAAACAATAAATACATAGCAAGCAAGTGCATAACAGTACAACAAGCAGAGCTAGACGTGTTCTAACGCGGTATGAGGTGATACCGGTGAAGGGGGGAAACATCCGGGAAAGTATCCCCGGTGTTCCGTGTTTCTGGGCAGATGAACCGGTGGTGAAATGTTGCAGGTTCACTATGCTAGGGACGCGTGGCAGACGAACGGGCTGCGTTTCCGGGTTCGTCTCGTCGTTCTGAGCAACTTTCATGTTGAAAATATTTTAATCCGAGTTACGGATTAAAAGATATGAATTTTAAAAGATTTTAACAATTTTGGAATTTAATTATTTATTTAATTAATTCGAAAAAATGTATTTATGACGTCAGCATGATGTCATGCTGACGTGAGCAGTCAACAGGGGTTGACTGAGTCAACCCTGACATGTGGGTCCCTTTCGTCAGTGACTGTTAACTAATTACCCTAGTTTAGTTTAATTAACAGTAGTTAATTAGGTTAATTAGCCATTAGGTTAATCTAATTATAATTAATTAACTTAATTAATTCCTTAATTAATTAATTAATTTTATCGTTATTATTATTATTTTTTAATTCTTTTCTTCTTCTTCTTTTTTTAATTAAAACATTCTGGGGGCGGGCCCCCCTTGTCATTGGCCCATAGGGGTCCAGCGGGCTAACGGGCGCGGTTGCTGGGGAGAAGCCCCGTGAGCGTGCGGGCATGCGGGCGCCAATTGGGCGAGCCCGGGCGTAGGCCGATGGGGCACCGCGGGGCGAACGCCGGCAGCGGGCGAGCAAGGGCCGACGGTAGTGAGCGCGCGAGCGCATGGCAGCCGCGGAGTGCGGGCAGGGGAGCCCGGGGGTGCGGCGACGCGGGGCAGGACACGCCCAGGGCGGCGATGCGCGCTGGGGGCCGAGGCGCAGGTCGCGGGTGGCGCAGCATGCAAGTGCGGCGCGACGGCGGCCACGGGATGCAGCGGGCGAGCACGGTGACGGCGGCGCGCGCGCATAGAGGAGGAGGGAGGAAGAGGGAGGCAGTGGCTCACATAGGAGGGGGGAGGGGTCATGGCAACGGGCTCGGGAAGGTGGCGGCAGGGTCGCCGGCGATGGGGGCGGCAGAGGGCGGCGCCGTTCGGGGAAGCTGCCGGCGTCGGGGTCGAGCGGCACCGGGCTCGGGGCGTTCTAGATGGGAGGAGGACGAGCAGGCGACGATGACGGTGGGTGGCTCCGGCGAAGCAGTGGCGGGACGAGGCATCGGCGGTGTGCGGCGGTGGCGGCGCCCTGGGCGCGGCTCAGATCCAGTCGGGGAGGTCGAGGTGGAGGACGGGGCGCCAGGGCATCGAGTGACGCCGGTGACGGCGAGGGGCGACGGAGCGCCGCAGGCAGCGATCGGCGTCGAGGGCGAGGCCCTGGATCCAGAAGGGATCGGGCAGAGGAGGGGCAAGGGGATC
>NC_041393.1:154301366-154307755 GCF_002162155.2 Triticum dicoccoides | reverse complement strand
CGCCAGGAGGGGAGCGAGGGGGAGTGGGGGGGTGAGTGGGGTGACGGGGTGGGGTTAGGGTTCCGGGGGCGTGGGGTTATGGGGGGGTGGCCGGCTGGGCCTTTGCCCAGTTGGGCCGGTGGTGGCCTAGTCGGCTGGGCCGTCAGGCCCAGTGGGGGGGGTCCTTTTATATATATATTTTTTGGTTTGTTTTCTGTTTGTTTTTTTTTGTATTATCTTTTCTTTATTTATTTTCTTTTAATTTCTGTTTTATAAAATATAAATACAACTCCTAATTTAATGTTATAATTTATTCTACTGCCCCAAAAGTTTGACACCTAATTAAAACAGTTTGCATTATTATTATTTTTAAAAGGCATTTAATTAATTGTCATAGTTGCTAATTTAATTAGTTTAGAGCCTTTAAACATTTTATAAAAATGTAGTTTCACCTCCATAATTACCTATGTATTATTTGGTTCACTCCGAACATTTAAATTTTAATATTTGAAAACTTTTATTGTTTACTCGATTTTGTATTTGAAATTCGAACCGGTTTTTGAACTAACTCGAGATTAGCAACTATAAACGAGGTGACGTGGCATCATTAGCAGAGGGTCACTGTAGCTTAATTACCTGGGCGTCACAATTCTCCTCCACTACAAGAAATCTCGTCCCGAGATTTAAGCGGTGGAGTAAGGGGCGAAGGTGTTGGTAGCGAAAAACCTAACGAGTCTCCTCGGTCTTGGCTGCCCTTTCGAAGAGGTTGATCCCTTTCGTTGAAGTCTTCATTTCACTGATTCAAGTCACCATGATCAATTTGTCATCCTTTCTTCGGGATCTCCATCGTACTTACGAATAGGTAAGGGGCAGCTCTACAACGATAGGATGTTACAAGGGAAAATCTTTTAGGGTTTACCCAAGTATGAACATACGAGTATCTCTCGAGTTGAACAAATGAAACACATCGAGAGCAAAGTAAGAAGGTGCAATAAGAAGTTTCAAGCGGATAGGCAATCGTTCATTGCCTGAAACAGAGTGTGAATGGGGTTCAGAGCAACGGGAATAAGTATTGTGTCCGATACCAGAATAGAGCATTAGGAAGGTGGCCCGTGAATTAAATATGAAGCCAAGCGTGGGAAATAACCATTAGTAACAGGGCTGTACAGGAGAGTCAGGTTTTGATCCTGTGGAATTGTGGGTTATGGGCCCACCATGTGGGTTAAACGTTGAGAGAGCGGTGACATCTTGCACGGTTATGATAGCAAGGCATGCCAGAGAATAACCTGTCAGTTATGTCGGTAACAACGTCGATACCAAGGGCGAGGGACGAAGAGAACTATTTTCCTACTCGTTGAACGAGGCGGGCCAATAGGCAAGGTTCTCGTCCATTGGTGGCTACCGAAATGTCATCAACAATAGTAACAGGGTCTTGCTGACAGAATTGTACACCGAGGTATATACATAAGCAGGAGAATATTACTGCTTAGATCATATAGATCACAAGAAAGGTTAAACCAAATAATGGAAAGGAAAATATGGTTATCATTTTAAGCAGAACAATGGAAAGGAAAATGTGTTTAAACACATATTTCAGGGTATATCCTTCCCAAGGACAAGCAGTGCATGATATCCACGACAGGATATAATGTAGAAAACTCCTTAGGTAGGTGAGAGAAATTTCATGACATTACCCATACAGCGGTGTTTGGATAATTTAGCAGGAAACATTTAGCATTGGCTTCAAATGTCCTTGTTGAAAATCGAAGTACCACAAACATGCTTCGAGATAGCATTACATGGTCTTCAAGCAAGTTAAGACTTTGGAAACAAAAAGGGTCCATCAGGAAGAACTTATAGAATAAGTCTTACAATTTCCTCATGGGTGAATGGATAACCTTGATGAAAAGGAATCTATAATGATAGGTCCTCCAACCGGGGGGGTGCTAGGCATGACATCATGTTACCGGGTCATCAAAGGATCAACATCATGACCCTTGGAGAGTTGTCCCAACCATCATATCTGACCGAGATTCAGATCCGATTGGTGTCAGGATACCTCAGACTTAGGATACCTGAGAAGAAAAGGTGCGACGCAAATTGACGAGATGACAATGTAAGATTCTCGGGGAAATGAACTACGAAGTGTTTTCCGTTATCAAGAGTCCATCATTAACCCAAGGAGAGGACAAGGAGGTGTCTGGTGAACTCAACGGCAATTCACCGAGATTCCCAAAAGATGGATTTCCACAATTAAGTGAACAAGGAGATAACATTGGTCAGATCAAATGACATAATGATGTATGCTCGAGGGAAAACATACACAACTGAAAAATGGTAGAAGGGTGCACCCAGGGATCTGGACTAGGTAGCACGATCAATGTTCGAATGATGATTCAATAAGCAATAGACTTAGAATGAAACTGTAGACCAATAACTTCAAAGCAATAGGGTTGCTAGAAGTTTAGAATTTACACATCACAGACCATTTGTTGGTATTCCGGTTAGAAACAACACGGAGACCAGGAAACGAACGCAAAAGGCGAGAGATATTACTATATCAAGAATTCTCAAGAGGTGGTAAAATTACCACGACATTCTCAACATAAAAGGTGGTAATACTCCGCGGTAGATCATAACATAAGTTGGATAGCATGGAACTCAAGGTACAACACAAAACAAGAACAAGTTTTGTGTTGGAGGGAATGCAATAATGTTGTGGATGATAACCCAAATCATCGAGGGCAAAGGATGCTATTTCTCATCATGAACTCAATTCATATCCTGGAAGAGCTCGGAATGATGATGATGATCACGACACATTTGTTGAGAGATTTCGTGAAGATGTAATCGATTGGCGATGACATCAAGTCAAAGAAATGATGAAGCGAAGGGTTATTGGAACCACAATTATGACACAAACTCGAACTCAAGCTTGTTGTTTAAGGTGAAAGGGTATGACGAGGAAAATCGACGTATGCTTAGCTATCGTCGCAAATTGGTGCTCCGAGAATAAGGACCCGGTAGCACAGTTGGAATCGTCACGACAAAGATATAGTCAAACAGGCTAGGAATGGCGTGATCGGGTACAAACTCGTACTTATAGAAGCTTACTGAAGAGTTGTTGAACCGTAGAGCGGACTCGGTTCAGTTATCGGTGTCTTTGAGTGTTTAATAACTCAGAGCCCATGAAAAATTGGAATCAGTGGTAAGGTAGCACTTGATGAAGAACTTATAAGAAGTTATGCAGTACCATGATAATCTCGAGATACCAGGGGGGTAATACTCAACACAAGATCAAAGTAAAGGTCGGACTGGTGTATTGATCCATAGAAGACAATTGTTTTAACTTGTCCGAGAAATGGAATCAAAGAAGAACAATCATGGTCGGAACCACGGTTGCAAGGGATCAATTCACAGATACCATATGTTAGCTATCAAGGAAATAGTTATTATTACAAGAAGCTTCCATGATAGGATATACATCGCGTCCATGGGCATGAACACAAAGTTCAAGGTCGACTCCCACTTCTCCAATGCATAACCTTTCATTCACTTCTCACGTTCGATGATGTTGCAGTGTTGAAATTTTATCTGGTGAAGCACCAGAAGAGTATGACTCGTGAAAACTTTCGGGTTCACACGGTTTAGAGAAGGCATATGTTCAACCCATAGGGGCTTCTTAGAAACATATACCACGAGTTTCATGAGTAAATAACACAAGCCCGAAAGCAGAGCATGGTTGACCAAGCAGAGGATACAACTTAACAAAGGCATTATGTATCAGGGGAAGAACTCACAAGGTGATCAAATGTGAAGGACACTGTCGGATAACAATCCAACAAAGGACTTGATGGTCCACAAAGGATCTGATACGAGTATTGGTACTCAACTAGGGGAAGAAGAATGCAAGGAGATCAGATTATAGAAACAATTGACTAACTCAATTGTCAAATGCAAAGGAATTATGATTCCCAAATCAAGGGATCAGAAGCAATGCTCTGATTAGGGGTGGATAAGTTGAATAGCCTTAGGGTACAATCAAAGACAATTCGATTGGTCGAGAACCAATTCCAGTTAAAAGAATGGCAGCTCAGCCGGAAAAGTAATTTATAAGGATCAATGATGATTGCGTGTATTCGCAAACATATTGAGTCAATAGACCCAAAATGATAATGACAAGGAATGTCAATAAGACTACGAGACTTATGGGATTAACCATAATGCGAGCAAGCAAGAATTTCAAGAGCCAAAGGCTCCAAAGGATTTTCAGAAGATCGAATAATATTTCGAAGACTTTTGTGAAACTCATGAACAACTGGGGGTGAGCGGATACTCGATAATTGCAATAATTAACCGTAGGGGTATTCAGGTGACAAAGAACAGCAAGGCAGTAAGCTCAAAGGATTATCGAAACAACGACGAGTTTTCAGGTTATCTTGTAATAACAAGACCAACTGGGGATGAATGTAAGAATAACAACTGCAAGTAGTTATCCATAAGGGTTTGCGGTGGAAGGGGAATTGCAAACGCGATGAACACAAGTTCTCGGGTTAACAGCGGAGAGTATCTTCAGGGTCTTCTGGTGCAGCAGACGATCATCAGTAACAAGGGCTCTCCGGGTGAAAGTGATAACGAGATCCTATTGTTAGATTTAGTAAACTTCATTTAACCCGAATAGAGGAGAGATCAGCGTCCCAGAGTAAAGGTCGAGGAGTAAAAGATCCTAGTACCACCCAATGGCGACGTGTGCCCATAAGACACACAGCCATGTTAGTAAAAGTTTTGCAATGTCTAGACTCAACTTCGGCCAAGGAGTTGGAAGAGGGATTCCTACAGGCAGTCGGCTCTGATACCAACTTGTGACGCCCCCGATTCAATCGTACACTAATCATGCACGCAAATGTGTACGATCAAAATCAGGGACTCACGGGAAGATATCACAACACAACTCTACAAATAAAATAAGTCATACAAGCATCATAATACAAGCCAGGGGCCTCGAGGGCTCGAATACAAGTGCTCGATCATAGACGAGTCAGCGGAAGCAACAATATCTGAGTACAAACATAAGTTAAACAAGTTTGCCTTAATAAGGCTAGCACAAACTGGGATACAGATCGAAAGAGGCGCAGGCCTCCTGCCTGGGACCCTCCTAAGTACTCCAGGTCGTCGTCAGCAGGCAGCACGTAGTAGTAGGCACCTCCGGTGTAGTAGGGGTCGTCGTCGACGGTGGCGTCTGGCTGCTGGACTCCAGCATCTGGTTGCGACAACCAGGAAGAAAGGAAAGGGGAAAAGGGGGGAGAAAGCAACCGTGAGTACTCATCCAAAGTACTCGCAAGCAAGGAACTACACTACATATGCATGGGTATATGTGTAAAGGGCCATATCAGTGGACTGAACTGCAGAATGCCAGAATAAGAGGGGGATAGCTAGTCTTATCGAAGACTACGCTTCTGGTCACCTTCGTCTTGCAACAGGCAGAAGAGGGTAGGTCGAAGTCCTCCAAGTAGCATCTCCAAGTAACATCTCCAAATAGCATCTCATAGCATAATCCTACCCGGCGATCCCCTCCTCATATCCCTGAGGTAGAGCGACCACCGGTTGTATCTGGCACTTGGAAGGGTGTGTTTTATTAAGTATCTGGTTCTAGTTGTCATAAGGTCAAGGTACAACTCCAAGTCGTCCTGTTACCGGAGATCACGGCTATTCGAATAGATTAAACTTCCCTGCAGGGGTGCACCACATAACCCAACACGCTCGATCCCATTTGGCCGGACACACTTTCCTGGGTCATGCCCGGCCTCGGAAGATCAACACGTCGCAGCCCCACCTAGGCAAAATAGAGAGGCCAGCACGCCGGTCTAAACCTAAGCGCGCAGGGGTCTGGGCCCATCGCCCTGAGCACACCTGCACGTTGCGTGGGCGGCCGAAAGCAGACCTAGCCTAGTGGCGTTCCAGTCCAATTCGGCGCGCGCCGCTCCGTCGCTGACGTCTGAAGTGCTTCGGCTGATACCACGACGTCGGGATACCCATAACTACTCCCACATAGATGGTTAGTGCGTACAGGCTCGTAGCCGACTCAGATCAAATACCAAGATCTCGTTAAGCGTGTTAAGTATCCGCGAACGCCGAACAGGGCCAGGCCCACCTGTCTCGTAGGTGGTCTCAACCTGCCCTGTCGCTCCGCCACAAAGTAACAGTCGAGGGCCGTCGGGAACCCAGGCCCACCTCTACTGGGATGGAGCCACCTGTCCTTTCAGCCCCCTCGTCAGAATCACTTGCGGGTACTCAATGAGCTGACCCGACTTTAGTCACCATCTGTATAGTATGTATGTATGTATAGTATATACCCGTGATCACCTCCCAAGTGATCACGGCCCGATAGTATAGCAAGGCAGACTGACAAG
>NC_041393.1:154299936-154301073 GCF_002162155.2 Triticum dicoccoides | reverse complement strand
GGGGGGGCTTGCCTGGTTGCTCAGACAAGGAGGGGTCGTCAACACCGTAGTCGATCACAGGGGGTACCGGCATCGTCACGGGGTCTATCGGAGAGAAGAGGGGGGAGAAACAATAAATACATAGCAAGCAAGTGCATAACAGTACAACAAGCAGAGCTAGACGTGTTCTAACGCGGTATGAGGTGATACCGGTGAAGGGGAGAAACATCCGGGAAAGTATCCCCGGTGTTCCGTGTTTCCGGGCAGATGAACCGGTGGTGAAATGTTGCAGGTTCACTATGCTAGGGACGCGTGGCAGACGAACGGGCTGCGTTTCCGGGTTCGTCTCGTCGTTCTAAGCAACTTTCATGTTGAAAATATTTTAATCTGAGTTACGGATTAAAAGATATGAATTTTAAAAGATTTTAACAATTTTGGAATTTAATTATTTATTTAATTAATTCGAAAAAATGTATTTATGACGTCAGCATGATGTCATGCTGACGTCAGCAGTCAACAGGGGTTGACTGAGTCAACCCTGACATGTGGGTCCCGTTCGTCAGTGACAGTTAACTAATTACCCTAGTTTAGTTTAATTAACAGTAGTTAATTAGGTTAATTAGCCATTAGGTTAATCTAATTATAATTAATTAACTTAATTAATTCCTTAACTAATTAATTAATTTTATCGTTATTATTATTATTTTTTAATTCTTTTCTTCTTTTTTTTTTTTAATTAAAACGTTCTGGGGGCGGGCCCCCCTTGTCATTGGCCCATAGGGGTCCAGCGGGCTAACGGGCGCGGTTGCTGGGGAGAAGCCCCGTGAGCATGCGGGCATGCGGGCGCCAATTGGGCGAGCCCGGGCGTAGGCCGATGGGGCACCGCGGGGCGAACGCCGGCAGCGGGCGAGCAAGGGCCGACGGTAGTGAGCGCGCGAGCGCATGGCAGCCGCGGAGTGCGGGCAGGGGAGCCCGGGGGTGCGGCGACGCGGGGCAGGACGCGCCCAGGGCGGCGATGCGCGCTGGGGGCCGAGGCGCAGGTCGCGGGTGGCACAGCATGCAAGTGCGGCGCGACGGCGGCCACGGGATGCAGCGGGCGAGCACGGTGATGGCGGCGCGCGCGCATAGAGGAGGAGGGAGGAAGAGGGAGGCAGTGGC
>NC_041393.1:154273786-154298790 GCF_002162155.2 Triticum dicoccoides | reverse complement strand
TTTTTTTTTGTATTATCTTTTCTTTATTTATTTTCTTTTAATTTCTGTTTTATAAAATATAAATACAACTCCTAATTTAATGTTATAATTTATTCTACTGCCCCAAAAGTTTGACACCTAATTAAAACAGTTTGCATTATTATTATTTTTAAAAGGCATTTAATTAATTGTCATAGTTGCTATTTTAATTAGTTTAGAGCCTTTAAACATTTTATAAAAATGTAGTTTCACCTCCATAATTACCTATGTATTATTTGGTTCACTCCGAACATTTAAATTTTAATATTTGAAAACTTTTATTGTTTACTCGATTTTGTATTTGAAATTCGAACCGGTTTTTGAACTAACTCGAGATTAGCAACTATAAACGAGGTGACGTGGCATCATTAGCAGAGGGTCACTGTAGCTTAATTACCCGGGCGTCACAGTTCCACCGCTTTGGGGCGGCCGTCTTGGTCGCGCTCAATGGTGATGCGAGTCCGACTATGGCTGACAGCCGGCTCCTTGTCCTTCTTCCCACGGGCCCCGCCAGTCGGCGTCCGAGACGTCGCACCTTGGTCTCGGCGAGGCGATGGGGCGTCATTTTGGCGCTGCGGTGCCTCGGTGCGGCAGCCGGCATCATTCTGCGCGGCAGCCGCGTCGAGGAGCTGCTGAACTCGCTCCGTCATTATGCGGCGCTCTTCGCCATCAAAGTTGTCGAGCTCGTCTGCCGCCGCCTGGGCGGCACGGATATTCTCTGCGGGCGTGGCATACACTGGGCGATCAACCCCGAAGAGGTTGGCGATTGCCGCGCCGCGTTGTCGGACCGCGCCTAGGCGGCTAGGCCCGGTCGGAGCCGGCGAGCCGCCTACGGCGCGATCCATCTCGCGTTGGTAAGCCTCTGACAAGCGCGTCATGCTTGCCAGCTTCTTCGCGCCTTCGACGAGATGAAGGCGGAGCGCCTCCAGCGTCTTGGCGTTGGTGTCTTCTAGAATTGGCGCCGCAAGGCCTCGCAGGGCCGCGTCGAGCGGGTCATGCGCTCCTTTGCCGGAGCGCTCGCCGTGCTCGAGGACGAGGACCTCAGTGACGGTGCTTCCGCCGCTCCCCGCGCAAGGGAGTGGCTCGTCGTAGACCACCACGTTGGTGGGGAACGCGTCGAGCGACGCGGTGTCGGAGTCGACCAGCATCGGGTCGGTGGATCCTATGGACTCCAGGTCCGCGGCAGGCTCGCCGGCGACGTGGAGTTGGTCGAGGAGGCCCGCGAGGAGGCTCTCGGGGACACCCGTGCCTGCGTCAGGCGCAGGCTCGTCGGAGAGACGAACCTCGCCGATGAGATCGACGAGGCAGCTGGCTGCACAGGCGATCTCAGCACCGTGCAGCGCGTAGGCACAGTCGCCATCCGGCGTGCCGGGCTGGCTGTGCGCGTCGGGAAGGAACAGGGTTCCCGTCCACAGCAGATCTCCGGACAACGGTGCACCTCGCCCCATGGTGGGCGCCAAATATCGGGGGTTGGGTACGACATATGCCAAAGGATGGCTTATCATGGTGGGAGCGAGTAGAACGTCGCCGGTGCCTGGAAGCGGGATGAGGCGAAGACATGCACGCCGGCGGAACTTACCCAGCTTCAGGGCTCTCCTAGGAGATAACACCCCTACTGCTGATCTGCGGGGTCCCCGCATGATCACTAAAGCAACGTGGCTACAATGGTGCTCCTGGAGCTGTTTCGGGAGGCAGGAGAGGGCAGGGCTAGCTCTCCTCTCCCCGTGCTATCTGGTCTATCTCTCTTTAGGTCCGAACCCTTTGCATGGGTGCCCCGGGGGGTTTATATAGGCCTACCCCCCGGGGGTACAATAGTAATCCGGCTGGGCACGGGTCCCAGCCATCTGTCTCTCAGGCCGCCGTCCTTACGGGCCGGCTTCTGGGGCCCGCCGACTGGAGGGTCCCGCGGACAGGCTTGATACTGTAGCGGCACTCTTGATGACGCAGGCTCGGTCATCGGGTGTCGGCAATAGTGCCGCCGTCTATCGGGCGATCACTGTCGCCATTCCCCATCTTATCTGGTTAATGGCTCGTGGGGCCCTGGTAGGAGTCGGCCGACTCCAAGGAGGCCGACTCCCACAGGTCCGTCTTCGGGTTGCCCAGGCCGCCTTTGGCCTACCCACTAACAGGCGGCCCCGCCGCCTTCGGGTCGTACAGGCCGGCGTCGTGGGCACAGTGTACTGCGCACTGTGGCTGAGGTCAGGGCAGGCATGGCAACAGTGTCGTATCTCGCCGGAGATCTTCCAGCGATACGGCTCACTGTAGCCATGCCGGCCCTTCGTAAGCAGGGGGGAACGGCCATGCCGTGACAGTACCCCGCGTCGTACTTCGAGATGAGGGAGGAGTCTTGAGCCGACTCTCCATAGTCGGCCTCTCTGGAGGTCGCCAGCTTGGAGTCGGCTTATCTGGGAGTCGCCGTCTGGGACTCGGCATATCTTGGAGTCGCTCCTGGGACTCGGCCTGAGGGGCGCGGCCTGCCCCGATGTCTTGAAATGTCCTGGGGCTCGGGTTAGCCTACCCGTGGCCCATTACTCCGACAGTGCGAGATGGATTGATCACCATACCGACTTACTCTTATTATTCGCCTTGCTATATGGGATGGTAAATCTGAGTGACTTACCTATAGTAGAGAGACGACGATCAAAACCTTGTTTGAACCTTAGAATGGTATAAGTATTTTCCCTTGTACACGGCAGCTATTGCCAATCGTAAGATATATGGTGAGGTTCAACCCAGACCCGTTTTCTGCAGGAGAAACCATAAATTGTTGACCACCATGAGATATCGATAGCTGATTAGTATTGGCGCCAGACCCTTCAACGAAGAAGACCCAATCTCGAAATAAACTTACCAAGAAGAAAAAGGACAAAAGAATTGAGGAAAAGGTTATGCCGCTACCGGAAGAGCCCAGAGATGGAATTTCCCGAGATCTGGGAAGACCGACACTGTCAACAATAAGGATGGAGTATATGAGTTTTGATGGAACCGTAACCATGCTTCTAAGGGTGGTAGCACCCGAAACCCCCAGAGACGATCGATGGATTTTTGAAAAGACCCCAAACCTAACCTATTTCTTTCTAGCCTCTCTGAATCTCGAGGACGAGATTCATTTTAAGGGTGGTAGGTTTGTAACATCCCAAAATTCTAAATTTTGGAATGTTATAATAAATAGATAGATTTGATTGATTGTGTGAAATTCGAAACTTTTTGAAAGTTAAATGAGAGGGAATAAAAGGACTTTTCCAAACTTTCATTTTGCATTCGTGATCTCCGTGAATTCAAATTCTTTTCACCACAAAACCCTGGAGAGAAGATGACATGACTTCTTCCATTTATTTAAATGACACGGGGTGTTGAAAATATTTGAATTTCATTTGGAAAATATTTCCAACCCAGGAACTTTATGCAACTCAATGATTTTCACGAACGAAGATAAAATGACTTCTTCAAAACATATGAAATATGAGTTGGGAGTTTCAAAGAATTAAATTCAAAGTTCTTTTGAAATTATTCAAATTATTGTTTTCCAAAAACATATGAATTAAATTCAAATTATTGTTTTCCAAAAATAAAATAGATGGAAAATAGAGTAACATGATTCCCTACAACAGAAAATTGGAGGGAAATAAATTTGAATTAATTTTGGTATTTTTAAAATGATTTTTACAGGATTTTACTAGAGCAGAAGCACTCTTTGTTTTATTTGAATTTGTGTGTATTTTATTTGACTCCAGAAAAATGTTCAGCTTCTAGGAAATGTTTTTCTGAAAATTAAGATATATAATATGCCTATATAAATTTTACTTTGTTTTATTTATCCGGTTTTCCTTCTGTTTCTATTTTAAAAAAAGAAACTGTAGATGCGGCCCATAGTTATTTACGGCCCACACGCGTAGCATAGTGGCAGCGGGCGCCTCATTTTTTTTTCTCTCTCCTAAATGGGCCAGGCCCAGCCAGCCTGTCACATCCTAGTTAGCCATGCATTAGAGTGTTGCATCATGTTTACTTTTTCATCAGAAACTTGAAATGGGGATGACAGAACCCCCATTCCCCTCTGAAACCAACTAGGGTTACTAAAATAATTTTCAATGAACCTGAAATGCCCTTCTAAAATGCCCATCATTTTTGTCTTGGTTCAGAACCTCTGCCAAAAGTGGTGCACATTTTCCTAGGCCATCCTAGGGTTTTTGAATTAAATCATAAATATTTGAATTTGGGCATTTAAAATTATATAAAATATTTAAATGCTCAAATATCTCCAAACTAAAATGTTTCATGTTGGAAATAATCCAACTATGGGCTAGGAATAGTTTGGTGATTTTTGAAGTTGCCTAGGTATTTTATTAAATTCAACAAAGTTGCAGATATATTAAACAAAAACAGAAACAGAAAAAAAAGGGGAAAACTTACCTGGCGCCACCGCAGGCCCACCAGCCAGCCCACCTGGCCGGCCCAGCCCGGCCACCGCTCCAGCGAGCTGCTTGGCTCGCCAGGCAGGCAGCCAAGGTGCTCGGCGGCGGCACCGCAGCTCGCCACGCAGCTGCACGCCGCCCTGCCTCCCCCTCTCGCCGCCCTGATGGCCTGGACGAGCTCCACGTCGTGCCCCGACCCTCCTGGAAACCTCCATTCGCCCCCAGTTCCTCTCCCTCGCGCTCCCACGCCATGGCCGACGCCACCGTCGCCGCACCTCCGCCGTAGCCGTGCTCCCCTTCGTCTCCACGCCGCGCCACCGTGTCCAGAAGCTCCGCCGTCCTCCACTTCTTCGAGCTAGTCGAGCCCCGAGCGCTCGCGTGCCCCGAAGCCGCCGCACCAACCTCGCCCGAACCGCCATCGCCGGAGATCCCCTTCGCCGTCGCCGCCGCAGCAGCTCGTCCCCGACCACGCCGTCCTCTCCATCAAGACCGCAGTGAGCTGGGCTAACTTCCCCTTCCTCTCTTTCTCTCTCTCGTGCACCACAGCGAGCACACCAAGCTCACCCGCACGCGCCGTCGCGGACCTCGTCGCCGGTGTGCTTCCGGCCACACTCCGGCCACAAGATGGTGTCCATCTTACTCACCGAGTCCCACAACACCTAGCTAGCCACTCCACGAGCCTCACCGACCCCTCTAGCGCCAAGTTCATCTTCGACCGAACCCCGGTGGCCGCCAAAGTCGTTGCCGGCGCCAACTCCGGCCATCCCGACCCCAACGGACTCCGCCAAGAGCTGCGGTTTGTCCTCAGCTCCACTCCGGTGGTCTCCGCGGCCCATTTGGTGGCCGAAATGGCCAAAACCACTCCCGCCGCCGCGTCGGGGTCGCCGGCGGCTAAACGCCGGCGTTGCTGGCTTTGACTTTGACCATGGGTGGGCCCTGGTTGACTCCCCTGAGTCAATGACACGTGGGGCCCAGCCCTGTTAATTATACAGGATTAGTTTTAATTAAATCTTAATTAAAATAACCACCCTGACATGCGGGACCCACTGTCAGGTTTGACCCAGACCTGTTCCGTTGACCTGCTGACGTCACACTGACGTCAGGCTGACGCAGTAATTGATTTTCTGGATTTAATTTAAATCAGGAAATTCCAGAATATTATTTAAACTTCAAAAATTCATAACTTTTATTCTGTAACTCCAAATTGGACAAATTATATATGAAAAATGATCAGAAAAATCCAATCTATCCATCTGTACTGTTTTCATGCATGATCAAACAAGTTAAATTGATGTTTTAAGCAGAACAAGGAAAAGCACTTTAAAAGGCCATATTTGAATTTGAAATTTGAATCCTTGATTCAAATTTGCTCAAACCCTTCTGGTTTTAGTTGCATTAGCCCAACACACTCATATTGCCATGTTTCATGCATGCATCATATTGTTGCACATTGTTTGGTGATGGTTGTGTATCGGTGTCCTTTGCGACAGGTTCTGCCTCCGAGGAGTACCGTGATTACCCTAACGAAGAACCGTATCAGTGCATCGAACCATCAGGCAAGCAACCAACCATTTGATCATATCGATACAATCCCATGTTCTCGCTCCTGCTCTCTTTTACTGCATTAAGACAACGCGTTTCAAACTGCTGTGTGCTATGGTAGTTGAACCCATTTCCTCTGCATGACCTGTCATTGCCACAGTAACTAGATGAAACCCACTAGCATGTGTAGGAGTTGTATGAGCCATATGTATGTGTTGTTCCTACCTTGCTATGCCTGCTATGCTTAGAGTCGTGTCAGGTCTGGTTCATCTGGGTGATGGGCTAGAGTGAAATGATTATGTCGGTAATGAGAGTGGTGTGGTGAACACGATTTGGTAAAGGTATCGATGAGAGGCCATGTAGGAGTACATGGTGGGTTGTTTCATTGAAGCCGACCTTAAGCACTGAGATCTGTATGTGTGATTTAAGATACAGCTACTACCATGCATTGGGCCCTGAAATACGACCCCGCTCGACTTCTTATTCACCCTAGCTCTCTGTCCAGGAGTTGCAAGTAGTTTCTGGTGTTTGTAGCCTACTGGAGGCCGTGGACAGCGCTGACCGTAGGGGTGGGCTGTGATGCGGTAGGTACGTGGCACGGTGTACCGAATACCCGTTAGGTATCTCGGGAACCCTGTTCACATCGTTCGGGGCCGTATGGGAAACCTCGGCCGGACTCCCTGCGGATGGAACCTGAATAGGCGATAAACCTGGACCAGAGGCTTAAGTGTTTAGGTAGGTCGTGGTCTACACCCACGTCGGCTTTCGCTTGAAGTCTGCCGAGCACATGTCGTGTGCAGACGCTAAGTGGTGGAAACATGTATGAAGAAGTACACCCCTGCAGGGTTATCATAATCTATTCGAATAGCCGCGTCCGCGGTAAAGGACTACTTGGTTGCCTATACAGTTCATAGACAAGTAAATGGAAACTGCTAAAAGCCTCAAGATAAGTGTGAGTGCCGAGGATGGCTCTTCCGTAGGAAGACGGAGGTGGATCCTCGGTAGTGTATTGAAGTGGTGAGTAGTGGACTCGTGTGCGCAAAACCATTTCAAGTTGGAGTATCGTAGGATAGTCTAGCCAAGAGTCAAAGCTGGCTTGCTGCAATAACTCCACCAACCCTTCTTGATAATATGCATGTATATAGGATCTGATGTGTCTTGCTGAGTACCTTTGTACTCATGTTGCTATAATCTACATTTTACAGAAGACGCTGCAACCCCTTCTGATGGGTTCTATGTAGACGTTGACATCAACGAGTAGGCTAAAGGCCCAGGTGGTGATCCTGAGCTTGTGAAGGACCTTGTAGTATAGCTAGGCTTTCCAAGCCTCTTTTATTTTACTAGTTGTCTGTACTCAGACAAGTTACTTCCGCTGCTGGTTTGTATGACTGTATGACTTGTATGTTGGGTCGTGAGACCCGTACCTTTGTGTATGTTATGTATGGCTCCCTGAGCCTTAAATAAAGTACTTGTGTCGTAGAGTCATGTTGTGATGCTTCGTTGTATTTGCACATATCGAGCATATTGTGTGTATGATTGAAATGCTTGGTATGTGTGGGATCTGACTATCTAGTTGTTTATCTTCAGTAGCCTCTCTTACCGGGAAATGTCTCCTAGTGTTACCGCTGAGCCATGGTAGCTTGCTACTGCTCTGGAACACTTAGGCTGGCCGGCATGTGTCCTTCTTCGTTCCTGTGTCTGTCCCTTCGGGGAAATGTCACGCTATGAGTACCGGAGTCCTGTTAGCCTGCTACAGCCCGGTTTACCGGAGTCCTGCTAGCCCAGTGCTACAGCCCGGACCCACTTGCTGATGACCGACACGTTCGAAGCTGGGTCATGGATGCCTGTCCCTGTAAGTCTGTGCCACTTTGGGTTTACGACTAGTCATGTCAGCCCAGACTCCTTATCATATGGATGCTAGCGACACTATCATATACGTGAGCCAAAAGGCGCAAACGGTCCCGGGCAAAGGTAAGGCGACACCCGTGGGGATACCGTGCGTGAGGCCGCAAAGTGATATGAGGTGTTACCGGCTAGATCGATGTGACATTGAGTCGGGGTCCTGACAGCGTTGGTATCAGAGCCGGACTGCCTGTAGGTTCTCCAAGCCAAACTGGTCGATGTTGAGTCTAGAAATTCTTTAGTTATATGTAGGGGAATTGTTTGTGGGTTGGAACGTAAGGCTCTTTTTACTCCTTTATCTTATGACATTCTGATCTGAGTCAGTCCATTCTTCCACCGGGGGATAAGGAATTAGGATCTGTTCTCTCTATCAGGATCACGTGTTACTAATCAGTAGTACCTTATAAGTTTGATGGATACAAGCCTAGTTCAGTTCTACTACCACATTATGTTGTTAGAATGGATTCAGAACTTTGTTATGATGATGATGAGTGTGTATGTAATCCTTTGTCAAATGTCTCAAAATCCTTCTTGAGCATTTACAGCTGTTATGCTGCCGAAATTTTGCTAGAAATTCTAATGCCTTTGCATTATGATTGTGCTTTCAGATGGCCACTCGCGACCTCAATCAAGTGGTTCGCCTGACTCGATGCCTAGATGTACCCGGCCATACTGCCAAGTTGGTCAGGGTAATGACTGAGGCTGGATACCGCTGTTATCCTGAGTACACGGTCGAAGAGCAATTTCGAGACTTTAATCAAAGCCAGTATCTCTGCACTGTCAGGATATTTCCATCCTATCCTGGATCCACCGAGCCCCTTCACTGCTCCTATGGACTCGGGGTTACTATTGAGATGGCTGTGCAGGACGCCGCCTACTCTATGATGACCATTATGCGAGTCAGATCTGGACTATTTCGGGACTCTGATTTCCGGTATATGCCAGGATCACTTCCGGGAGCACAAGGGTATCTCCAGGCTATCTATGCTGACCCCACTCAGGAGGATTCATGGACTCGCACCACTGCTGAGATGCTCGAGGATAAGGACCGTGAAAATCGGGCCTTGAGGTTAGAGCTCTTCAATACCCGTGCTGACCACTGGGCCACTTTGACTCGGTTCGCACCGGCGGTGCAAGCTGGATATTCAGATATGCGCGATCTCTATCCTGTGAGATCTGCTCTGCCAGACGTGATGGTTTGGCGTGATGTAGGAGGCATCACCCCACCTCGCGGTCCCCGCAGGCCACCGTCTGTTGGTCCAAGACCTCATCCTAGCCCCTATGGTCCACAAGCTCCGCGAGATCGTCTGTTTCCGGATGATCATGTTGAGCTTCCAGGCTATGGAGGTGACTTCTACGAGGACTACTACGGATCGGTCTGAGTTAGCGGTAGTATCACTAGTTCGCACTAGCTGTGTCTTCTATCGTCCCGCGTGACTCGTGGGATATGACCTAGCTTGTACTCTTTCCGGAGGTGTAGAAAAATAATGTATAGGAGCTTGGGATGCCTCCGATGAGATGTAATCCTCTTTTCACCGTAATAGTACTTGTTTGGTCTTGTACTAAACCCTGTATGGTGTGTATGACGATGGAATAAAGAAGCAGTTTCTGTATCTACCATGTCATACGGATGATCATCTTGCATTCCGAGTTATTCCTTACATTTTGTATCCTATGTTGGAATTTTATCATCCTGACAAATCGTTGTCTTGTTTACCTAGGATGGTCAACACGCGCGCTAACCCTGCTTCTCAAGAGCAGGCCGAAGGCAGTGAAGCCAGGGATGCAAATCTGCCTCATCCTCCTTCACTAGCCGAGGTTATGATGGAAGCTGAGAGAAACAAGCGGGAGACCAACCGTTTGTTGGAGCGTATTGAACAGAACATAGCACACCATCAGAGGACTAACGTGGTGTCACTCAGTGATTTTATCAAATTACATCCACCCACGTTCCACCACTCCGTCGAGCCTCTCGACGCTGATGACTGGCTTCGCAGTATCGCCCACAAACTACGTTCCGCGCTGGTAGCGGAGGCTGACAAGGTCACCTTTGCTGCATATCATCTTGAAGGCCCCGCCAGTCTATGGTGGGAGAATTATGGAGCTATGCGCCCGGCGGGCCATGTCACTACTTGGGCTGAGTTCAGTGAGGCTTTCCGTGAACATCACATTCGGGAGGGTCTCATGGACCGTAAACGTGAAGAATTTTGCAGTTTCACCCAAGGCCGACTTACTGTGGATGCTTACAGCAGGGAGTTTGGTAATCTCGCACGATATGCAACTGAGGAAGTGTCTACTGATGCCAAGAAGCAAGCAAGGTTCCGTAAGGGACTTAGTCCTGAGCTTCGTCGTGACCTCCGTCTGCATGAGTGCACATCTTTTCAGAAACTGGTCAACAAAGCCATCAGTGCTGAAACTGGTCAGACTGACTATGACGCAACACGCAAGCATGGCCGTGATATGGGTTCCTCATCCGGTGCTGGTCCTCAGAAGCGCCGCGTGTGGGTACCCAACACCGCCCTGCCACCCAGGTTCACACCGAGGCCATCCTTCCAGGCGCCTCGCCCCGTTCAACAGTCTGCACCGGCCAAGCCCTATGGGGGTCCAACCAACAATGTTCCTCCACGTACCAGCTCCGTGACTTGTTTCAAGTGTGGGGAATCTGGTCACTATATGCGTGAGTGCCCCCAGACCAACCCCAACCAGTCTGCTAAAGCTGTTGGCCGTGGCAAGCCGACAGGAAAAATATTCCACGCCAAGCCGGTCACCGCTTCACGTGGCCATGTCAACTGTATCTCTGCCGAGGAAGCTCAAGAGGATCCCAACGTCGTTCTCGGTACGCTTCTTGTTAATTGCCACCCGGCATCTGTTCTTTTCGATACAGGAGCCTCTCATTCTTTTATATCTGAAAACTATGCTCGGTTGCATAACGTCGCATTCGGTGATATGCCAACCTCTATGGTAATTCAAACTCCGGGATCCAAATGGCAAACTTCTAGAGTAAGCCATGGAAATGAAATCCAAGTCGACAGACTTGTTTTCCTCGCGTCTTTGATAGCCCTTAAATCTTCAGATATTAATATCATTTTGGGTATGGACTGGATGTCAGCTCATCAAGCCAAAATTGATTGCTTCTCTAGGACTGTTCAACTCACCCATCCTTCGGGGAAGATAGTCAATGTCTTGACCCGAATAGCCAAGCGACAATTATATTCTCTTAACGCCAGCCCTTTGCCAGACCTTGAGGACGTGCCGGTAGTCTGTGACTTCCCGGATGTCTTTCCAGAGGAATTGCCAGGTGTTCCACCTGACAGGGATGTTGAGTTCGTAATAGACCTCATTCCAGGAACCGTTCCGATTGCTAGAAGACCTTATAAGATGGCACCCTTAGAACTAGCCGAGCTTAAGAAACAACTCGATGAGTCCTTGAAAAAGGGTTTGATCCGACCTAGCTCCTCTCCGTGGGCTTGCCCCGTCCTATTCGTCAAGAAGAAGGATGGTACGGACCGGATGGTTGTAGATTACCGACCTGTCAATTTGGTCACAATCAAGAACAAATATCCGCTTCCCAGGATCAACGACCTGTACGATCAGCTCGCTGGATCCTCAGTCTTCTCCAAGATGGATTTGAGGTTGGGCTACCATCAAATCAAAATCAGAAACGGGGACATTCCTAAAACGGCCTTTGTTACTCGTTATGGCCAATACGAGTACACCGTCATGTCCTTCGGTTTAACCAACGCTCCAGCCACCTTTTCTCGGTTAATGAACTCAATCTTCATGGAGTATTTGGATAAATTCGTCGTGGTTTACCTCGATGATATACTCATCTACTCCAAGAACGAGGAAGAACATGCCGAACATCTAAGGCTAGTGTTGCAGAAACTTCGAGAGCATCGCCTTTATGCCAAATTTTCTAAATGTGAATTCTGGTTGTCAGAAGTGACCTATCTGGGTCATGTAATATCTAGTAAAGGTATTGCTGTTAACCCTGAGCGAGTTCAAGCCGTCCTTAATTGGACTCCACCTGAATCGGTCAAGCAAGTTCGGAGTTTTCTAGGCTTAGCGAGCTATTGCCGTCTCTTTGTCGAAAACTTCTCCAAAGTTGCTAAACCTTTAACCGAACTCCTCAAGAAAGATAAAAAGTTCGAATGGACTCCACAATGTGAGCACAGCTTTCAGGAACTGAAAAGACGCCTGACTTCTGCTCCCGTACTGGTACCGCCAGACTTCTCCAAAGACTTTGTTATCTACTGCGACGCCTCGCGACAAGGACTAGGTTGCATCCTTATGCAAGATCGACATGTAATTGCCTACGCTTCACGGCAATTGCACCCACATGAGGAGAATTATCCTACTCATGATCTAGAGCTTGCAGCCGTAGTCTATGCACTTAAGACCTGGCGGCATTACCTCCTCGGTAACCGTTGCGAAATATTCACTGATCACCAAAGTCTGAAGTACATTTTCACCCAACCGGATCTGAATCTCAGGCAAAGACGTTGGGTTGAGTTGATCACAGACTTCGACTTAGGGATAACCTACACCCCAGGGAAAGCCAACGTCATGGCTGATGCGCTAAGTCGTAAATCTTATTGTAACAACCTGATGATACAACAAAGTCAACCGCTTCTCCATGAGGAATTTCGGAAGCTAAACCTTCACATTGTACCTCAAGGTTTTCTTTCCACCTTGGTAGCAAAACCTACTCTTACGGATCAAATCATCGCTGCCCAAAAGCGAGATAAGGGAATATCTAAAATCAAAGAGAACATTGCTAGCGGAGGTGCTAGTTGTTTCTCCACAAATGATCATGGTGTTGTGTACTTTGAGAACCGTCTAGTGGTTCCCAAGAACCAGCATCTACGGCAGTTGATCCTTAAGGAGGCTCATGAATCTCCTCTCACTATTCATCCCGGTAGTACTAAGATGTATCAGGACCTACGTCAGAGGTTCTGGTGGACTAGGATGAAGAGAGAAATTGCTCAGTATATTGCTAATTGCGACGTCTGTCGTCGTGTAAAAGCAGAGCACCAACGGCCTGCTGGCACCCTTCAACCCTTAGCTATTCCTGAATGGAAATGGGATAAAATTGGTATGGATTTCATTACCGGTTTTCCCAGGACCAAGAGAGGGAATAATGCTATCTTCGTCGTTGTCGATCGTCTTTCCAAAGTAGCCCATTTCCTACCTGTTCGTGAGAGTATAACCGCTAGTCAATTGGCAGACTTATACATCTCCCAAATAGTGTCCCTCCATGGTGTTCCTTTGGAAATTAACTCGGATCGAGGAAGTCTTTTCACCTCTCGATTTTGGGAAAGTTTCCAAAATGCTATGGGAACCCGTCTCTCCTTTAGCACCGCCTTCCACCCTCAGTCGAGTGGTCAAGTGGAACGCGTCAACCAGATTCTAGAAGACATGCTTCGAGCCTCTGTTATCTCATTCGGAATGGACTGGGAGAAGTGTCTTCCATTTGCCGAATTCGCCTACAACAACAGCTATCAATCTAGCTTGGGTAAAGCCCCTTTTGAAGTTCTCTATGGACGACGGTGTCGAACACCCCTTAACTGGTCAGAGACCGGGGAAAGACAATTCTTTGGCCCGGATATGATTCAGGAAGCAGAAGAACAAGTTCGTATCGTTCGTGAAAAGTTGAAAACAGCCCAATCTCGTCAAAAGAGTCAATATGACCGAAAACATAGGACTATGATTTTCGAGGTTGACGAGAAGGCTTATCTTCGGGTCACCCCTCTGAAGGGAACCCATCGTTTCGGTATCAAAGGCAAATTGGCTCCTCGTTACATTGGACCTTTTCGCATTCCCGCCAAACGAGGGGAAGTTGCCTACCAGTTGGAACTACCTCCGCACCTCTCCAGGGTCCACGATGTCTTCCACGTTTCTCAACTCAGGCGTTGCTTCTCGGATCCTATCCGTGGAGTGGACCACGAAACGCTTGATCTCCAAGATAATCTTACATATCGAGAGTACCCCATTCGTATCCTCGATCAGGCCGAACGTACCACTCGACGTCATAATATCAAGTTTCTCAAGGTTCAATGGTCGCACCATTCTGAGGATGAAGCAACTTGGGAAAGGGAGGATCGTCTTCGACTCGAGTATCCCGCCTTCTTCCCGGAGGAACCCAAATCTCAGGACGAGATTCTTTTGAGTGGGGGTGAGTTGTCACATCCTAGTTAGCCATGCATTAGAGTGTTGCATCATGTTTACTTTTTCATCAGAAACTTGAAATGGGGATGACAGAACCCCCATTCCCCTCTGAAACCAACTAGGGTTACTAAAATAATTTTCAATGAACCTGAAATGCCCTTCTAAAATGCCCATCATTTTTGTCTTGGTTCAGAACCTCTGCCAAAAGTGGTGCACATTTTCCTAGGCCATCCTAGGGTTTTTGAATTAAATCATAAATATTTGAATTTGGGCATTTAAAATTATATAAAATATTTAAATGCTCAAATATCTCCAAACTAAAATGTTTCATGTTCGAAATAATCCAACTATGGGCTAGGAATAGTTTGGTGATTTTTGAAGTTGCCTAGGTATTTTATTAAATTCAACAAAGTTGCAGATATATTAAATAAAAACAGAAACAGAAAAAAAAGGGGAAAACTTACCTGGCGCCACCGCAGGCCCACCAGCCAGCCCACCTGGCCGGCCCAGCCTGGCCACCGCTCCAGCGAGCTGCTTGGCTCGCCAGGCAGGCAGCCAAGGTGCTCGGCGGCGGCACCGCAGCTCGCCACGCAGCTGCACGCCGCCCTGCCTCCCCCTCTCGCCGCCCTGATGGCCTGGACGAGCTCCACGTCGCGCCCCGACCCTCCTGGACACCTCCATTCGCCCCCAGTTCCTCTCCCTCGCGCTCCCACGCCATGGCCGACGCCACCGTCGCCGCACCTCCGCCGTAGCCGTGCTCCCCTTCGTCTCCACGCCGCGCCACCGTGTCCAGAAGCTCCGCCGTCCTCCACTTCTTCGAGCTAGTCGAGCCCCGAGCGCTCGCGTGCCCCGAAGTCGCCGCACCAACCTCGCCCGAACCGCCATCGCCGGAGATCCCCTTCGCCGTCGCCGCCGCAGCAGCTCGTCCCCGACCACGCCGTCCTCTCCATCAAGACCGCAGTGAGCTGGGCTAACTTCCCCTTCCTCTCTTTCTCTCTCTCGTGCACCACAGCGAGCACACCAAGCTCACCCGCACGCGCCGTCGCGGACCTCGTCGCCGACGTGCTTCCGGCCACACTCCGGCCACAAGATGGTGTCCATCTTACTCACCGAGTCCCACAACACCTAGCTAGCCACTCCACGAGCCTCACCGACCCCTCTAGCGCCAAGTTCATCTTCGACCGAACCCCGGTGGCCGCCAAAGTCGTCGCCGGCGCCAACTCCGGCCACCCCGACCCCAACGGACTCCGCCAAGAGCTGCGGTTTGTCCTCAGCTCCACTCCGGTGGTCTCCGCGGCCCATTTGGTGGCCGAAATGGCCAAAACCACTCCCGCCGCCGCGTCGGGCTCGCCGGCGGCTAAACGCCAGCGTCGCTGGCTTTGACTTTGACCACGGGTGGGCCCTGGTTGACTCCCCTGAGTCAATGACAGGTGGGGCCCAGCCCTGTTAATTATACAGGATTAGTTTTAATTAAATCTTAATTAAAATAACCACCCTGACATGCGGGACCCACTGTCAGGTTTGACCCAGACCTATTCCGTTGACCTGCTGACATCACACTGACGTCAGGCTGACGCAGTAATTGATTTTCTGGATTTAATTTAAATCAGGAAATTCCAGAATATTATTTAAACTTCAAAAATTCATAACTTTTATTCTGTAACTCCAAATTGGACAAATTATATATGAAAAATGATCAGAAAAATCCAATCTATCCATCTGTACTATTTTCATGCATGATCAAACAAGTTAAATTGATGTTTTAAGCAGAACAAGGAAAAGCACTTTAAAAGGCCATATTTGAATTTGAAATTTGAATCCTTGATTCAAATTTGCTCAAACCCTTCTGGTTTTAGTTGCATTAGCCCAACACACTCATATTGCCATGTTTCATGCATGCATCATATTGTTGCACATTGTTTGGTGATGGTTGTGTATCGGTGTCCTTTGCGACAGGTTCTGCCTCCGAGGAGTACCGTGATTACCCTAACGAAGAACCGTATCAGTGCATCGAACCATCAGGCAAGCAACCAACCATTTGATCATATCGATACAATCCCATGTTCTCGCTCCTGCTCTCTTTTACTGCATTAAGACAACGCGTTTCAAACTGCTGTGTGCTACGGTAGTTGAACCCATTTCCTCTGCATGACCTGTCATTGCCACAGATAACTAGATGAAACCCACTAGCATGTGTAGGAGTTGATTGAGCCATATGTATGTGTTGTTCCTACCTTGCTATGCCTGCTATGCTTAGAGTCGTGTCAGGTCTGGTTCATCTGGATGATGGGCTAGAGTGAAATGTTTATGTCGGTAATGAGAGTGGTGTGGTGAACACGATTTGGTAAAGGTATCGATGAGAGGCCATGTAGGAGTACATGGTGGGTTGTTTCATTGAAGCCGACCTTAAGCACTGAGATCTGTATGTGTGATTTAAGAATCAGCTACTACCATGCATTGGGCCCGAAACCAATGGACCCTCTCGGCTTCTTATTCACCCTAGTTCTCCGTCCAGGAGTTGCAAGTAGTTTCTGGTGTTTGTAGCCTACTGGAGGCCGTGGACAGCGCTGACCGTAGGGGTGGGCTGTGATGCGGTAGGTACGTGGCACGGTGTACCGAATACCCGTTAGGTATCTCGGGAACCCTGTTCACATCGTTCGGGGCCGTATGGGAAACCTCGGCCAGACTCCCTGCGGATGGAACCTGAATAGGCGATAAACCTGGACTAGAGGCTTAAGTGTTTAGGTAGGTCGTGGTCTACACCCACGTCGGCTTTCGCTTGAAGTCTGCCGAGCACATGTCGTGTGCAGACGCTAAGTGGTGGAAACATGTATGAAGAAGTACACCCCTGCAGGGTTATCATAATCTATTCGAATAGCCGCGTCCGCGGTAAAGGACTACTTGGTTGCCTATACAGTTCATAGACAAGTAAATGGAAACTACTAAAAGCCTCAAGATAAGTGTGAGTGCCGAGGTTGGCTCTTCCGTAGGAAGACGGAGGTGGATCCTCGGTAGTGTATTGAATTGGTGAGTAGTGGACTCGTGTGCGCAAAACCATTTCAAGTTGGAGTATCGTAGGATAGTCTAGCCAAGAGTCAAAGCTGGCTTGCTGCAATAACTCCACCAACCCTTCTTGATAATATGCATGTATGTAGGATCTGATGTAAGTCTTGCTGAGTACCTTTGTACTCATGTTGCTATAATTTACATTTTTACAGAAGACGCTGCAACCCCTTCTGATGGGTTCTATGTAGACGTTGACATCAACGAGTAGGCTAAAGACCCAGGTGGTGACCCTGAGCTTGTGAAGGACCACGTAGTATAGCTAGGCTTTCCAAGCCACTTTTATTTTACTAGTTGTCTGTACTCAGACAAGTTACTTCCGCTGCTGGTTTGTATGACTGTATGACTTGTATGTTGGGTCGTGAGACCCGTACCTTTGTGTATGTTATGTATGGCTCCCTGAGCCTTAAATAAAGTACTTGTGTCGTAGAGTCATGTTGTGATGCTTCGTTGTATTTGCACATATCGAGCATATTGTGTGTATGATTGAAATGCTTGGTATGTGTGGGATCTGACTATCTAGTTGTTTATCTTCAGTAGCCTCTCTTACCGGGAAATGTCTCCTAGTGTTACCGCTGAGCCATGGTAGCTTGTAACTGCTCTGGAACACTTAGGCTGGCCGGCATGTGTCCTTCTTCGTTCCTGTGTCTGTCCCTTCGGGGAAATGTCACGCTATGAGTACCGGAGTCATGTTAGCCTGCTACAGCCCGGTTTACCGGAGTCCTGCTAGCCCAGTGCTACAGCCCGGACCCACTTGCTGATGACCGACACGTTCGAAGCTGGGTCATGGATGCCTGTCCCTGTAAGTCTGTGCCACTTTGGGTTTACGACTAGTCATGTCAGCCCGGACTCCTTATCATATGGATGCTAGCGACACTATCATATACGTGAGCCAAAAGGCGCAAACGGTCCCGGGCAAAGGTAAGGCGACACCCGTGGGGATACCGTGCGTGAGGCCGCAAAGTGATATGAGGTGTTACCGGCTAGATCGATGTGACATTGAGTCGGGGTCCTGACACAGCCTTTTTATTTTTCTTTACTTAGGCCGATTTTTGTTAAAAAAAATGCAGCACGTATGCGCGCGGCCGTGCGATGGGCTTTAGGCCCGTGCGAGGTATTAGCCTTTTTCTTCTCTGTTTTGTTTAATTACGTCTACGCTTAGTCCCACATTGCCTAGCATTTAACCTTTAAACCTTTTTCCACCTATAAATATAGACCCACAGAGCTTCCAATAATCATCCGATTCGGGTTAAATCAATATTTTGGGTTGACTAGATTTATTTAAGAAAAACATTTTTCTCCTCTCCGGCGCGACTTCTGGAAATTGTCTCTCTCTCCGAAGTTGTCTTTTCTTTGCCTTATAAAGGTATCTTTCTTCGTTTTTTTATACCTCCATAGTTTATTATTTTCTAGACTAGTATGATACAATAATCGGATTACCCATTAGTCTATGTATTTATACATTAGACCTTAGCCGTAGCTATTTTTTTCTTCCATAAAACAGCTTAGCCCTGATTTTTCAAATAGACTTTTTACTCGTTCATCTAAATTAGATGAAACCAACACCCACTTCTTTGTTACGATCTCCTCTATCCAGTAATCCAACTCAAACATATTTTTGAAAGTTTAAAATTTGAATTAGATCAGATTTGAATTTGAACTTCGTTTGATCATAACTTGAGTTTCGTAACTCCGATTTAGTTGATTCTTTTTGCAAATCGAAGCTCTTGACCTAAACTTTCTGATAAGGCCAAATTCACATAATTTTGGTACTGTTAGAAATTGGTTTATGTTGCAAGAGTTATTTGCTTGGTTTTGATGTTTTCCGAACTGTCTTCTTCGTTCTTCCCGATCTTTTGAGTGATTGCTAATGTGTGGTTACTATTGCTTGCCTACGATAGATTGAATGGAGTGTGACGAGTAGAACTATCAAGAGTTATGAGTGCGAATCATCTTCATCAACATTGCAGCCAAGTTCACACTTTGATCATATCCCTTTTCATACCCAGTTTTATGCATTAGATCAATCCTCAAACAATTGCATGATTATGATCTGATTAATATGTGGGTTTTGGGATGTAGTTGAGGTAGTACCTATCACCTGTTTTATTATCAAACCCTTGGGAGTTGCTTCTACGTTTGCTTATTATGCCATGCTATGCTAGTAAGACGTGGATTGGGTGAGTGTATCCATGACAGATGTGAGATTGTTAATTAATGGTTTATTTAAGGTGGCAACTTTAATACACATCTGGGTGGATTGAGGTACCTGGGTATTCCAGGATTGCCTGTTTGTTTTTGGACCGCCACCCAGGCTCAAAGGGATCATAATATTATTCATGCTAGAAACTTCCGTGTGCAGCCACATGCTATTATGGACTCTAGCATAGTTGACTAAGTCCTATGAACTCTTACAGTGGTAGACTAGCAGATGTAGGGGAAAGTAGGTGTACAGGTCTACCCATCGTAAGGTGCTAGCGCTTCTGAAAGACTATGTCTCGGTCATCCGTTTCTCAAACACCACGTAGTGCGAGAAAACCAACGGAGGAGATCGAGTCTTGTGGGGAAAAGTGCACAAACCTCTGCAGAGTGTACAAACTAATCATGGTTAGCTGTGTCCCCGGTTATGGACATCTTGAGTATCTAGTACTTGGATTATCATGTGAATCTCATCATGTTACTTTAATCAATATTGTTGGGTTTTAATGATGATGATTAATTGGGATTGAGAATGTATACAACCATTCTCAATGTTTAACAACCACCATGATAGTTAAATAAAATTTATTCCTTTACAGTAGGGAAAAATTGGCTTTTCGCAAAAACATTATAACCATAGAGCTTTTCCACCAGCCAAATATGCATGTAGTGATATCCTTTATTCATCATTATCCTATGGTGTGAATTTTCCAGTACATTCAATGTACTGACCCTTTGTGGCTGCAACGTCTCATGTTGCAGGCTCTTACGACGAGTAAGTGATACGTTAGGGTTACGATTTCTACACTCAACTTTGCCGTTGGTGCTGATGGGAATCCACAACCTTGTTACTTCCGCTATTTGGATTGAGGTAATAGTATTTACGTTACTTTATACATGTGATTTACCTCTGTTATTAATCCTCGAGTACTGTGTGTGTCAGCATACCGATCCAGGGATGACACTTAAGCACAGAGACTTGATCCATTCGGGTCGAGTCGCTACATAAAGAGATCCTGCCTATCCTTGACTTGGAGGGCACACCATGACTTCAGAGATCTTCTGTCAGTATGCGGCCTCTCCAGTTCGGCCCATATTTGATGGGCAGACGCCCTGAGGACCCCTTAACCCATGACTCCCTCTACAATATTCATCACTTTTCCTCTCGTAGGCACCGATTTTGTTTAGTATGTTAATGGCAATATTGGTTACTCAATATCTTCTATTCTTGAATAGGAAGATTAACATTGAATCTTTAATTTGGCTTGTAGAAGCATGGCATGCACTTCAACACTACCATGCGGACCACGTGCACATGTGCATTACTATGTTTAAGTTTGAACTTATCTTCATTGAAGTACCTCCATAATAGATGATGTGATCACGTGAATATACAGAAGGCAGTGTGCATCAATCCATGCAAAGGCCGGGTTTTTTTTACCCTTTTTTAAACATCAATTTGCCAAAATTTGAGCAGGCTAGCCTACAAGGAAATATATCTATGGGTTGGATTTCTTGATCTAATTCAACCATGGGTGCATTGTTAGGAAAGTACAACTTATATAGAGTGTATAATCATAAATATCCATAGACCAATCAAGTATAAAAACAAATGGAAGTTGTTGATTCACCTACTTGCACTCTGTGCGTATAAATTGATATCAAACATATGAAAGTGAATGATTATGCATGGACATGAACAATGATTTGAATGCATAAATGCATGCTAGTAATTAACTAACTTGTGATATGATCGAAGCGGTGACTTGTTCTCGCATATTGGTGCTCGTTAGATTCTCCATACAACATATAGGGTGTATATCATGCACTTCATTCATCATTAGAGTTTGTCCACATTCATTTAGTGCATTCAAGTCAATTCTAGATTCAATTTGCTTTTAGAGGATATATATGTTTGAAAAAAATACTATTAGTTATGTGAATAGAGAACGTTCTCATTAGTCACACCTAACCAAAAAATTTCATTGCAAATATTAAAATAAATCACGGTTCACGGATGTCATACATCCCACCCAGACCTCTAAAGTTTGAATACATAAATTGCATACTAATGCCCACATAAAAATTTGGAAGTGTTTGCCCATGAGTTGACGTCAAAAGATGGCTACCACACAATAAATGCATGCAAGCATCTTGGTTGTGATAGGATAGAGGCGACAACACAAAGGTATATGTGCCATCGCGTGACAACATGTTGGTGCTCAAAAGCTCGCTAGACTAAGAGATTGTTCGTATGACACGCCAAAACCTTTGTCCGCTCGGGGTTCCACATATGCTGACAGGAAAAAATGACACACGCCTACCCTAAACGCTCCCCGATTGTCTTTCAGCACCACACAACTCCCCCTTCTTCCGAAAACTTGATAGTGCACCATCCTCATTAGCTTTGATCAAGCTATTCTCCATTGGGAGCCACCGCTCACGTTGAGCTGGAGTTGGCACTCTCACGAGAGTTGGATGTGTCTGCTCCCATTCAATCATTAGATTGGCAACTATGTTCACTATTGCATGTTGGTCCATGATACATCTTCCTTCCACCACTCTCGATTGACCTAGCCATGCCAAGATCCAACAATGAAATGTACTATGTGAGAACACCGATGCCAGCGGGGTCGCCAGCAGGGCTCCATTTTAAATTAAATTGAATTTTTTTTATGGGTATGAAAATTCATTGCATGATGAAGATATGATCATGACGTCTGTAAATCTATAGACTTTTATCCAACTGCATCTATAACTAATAATCCATGCAAGACTGCTATCCAGCATGCATCTTAAAGTATTAAGTAAAAACAGATTATTTGCATTGAGCATGATGACATGAAGTAGATGATATATTGTCTTCACTAGTGTTCAAAGGGAAACTACACAAGCATATTTTTATCCCTAGTGGCAACAACACAATACAAGACTTTTCCACTTTCTATCACTTTGGTAGCTTACTTGCACAATTGAACCCAAATTTGGTAAACAAAGAAGAATAGATCGCAGAGCATATATTGATAAGAATTATTTAGCAAAGAAACCAAATATATCTAAAAAAGATTAATGAATAAATTTGATCATAAAATGACAATTCATCATATCCCAACAAACACAACAACAGATTAGATTACATGGATCACAATCACGTAGGGAAGATCATGAGATGTATTAAGAAGCAAGAGAGAGGGAACCAACTAGCTACTGTTACGGACCCATAGTTCAAACAAAACTACTCACGGGCGATCATGACGGCCTTCAAGTTGATGGAGATGGCCACCGTGAAGAATTTCCACTACTAGGGAAAACCCTAGCAGTAGCGCGGGTATTTTGCCTATCAGTATCGCGGGATGCCGCGCTACTGATAAGGCGCTACAGCTAACATATAGCAGTAGCGCATGTCATCCCACACTACTATTATACATGGCTAGCAGTAGTGATCCTTAGTGCAGAGCGCTGCTGCTAATATCTGCAGCGCTTTTTAGCAGGAAGCGCTACTGGTAAGGGAGCGCTACTGCTAACTTTATTCCCCTCGCTACTGCTAGTTTTATTAGTTTCTATTTTTTTCCTGCATATTTGTTTTGTATTTGAATAGGCTTTATACAATAATCTTTAGCATATCATACACATACAAATGTAATCATAGCATATACATACAAATAGTCTCATCAAATCATGTCATCATCATAATCATCATCCAACACAAAGTGGTCTCTCGTCATCATATCAAAAATAGCGATACAAGTCTCACGGTAGTACTTCTTCCACGTGGCGTCGTCTCCAACACCGTGCACGCGTCCATATGATGGTCGAGTCTCCACCCGGAGTCCTTTCAATATGTTCAACGCCCGGTTGAATGGAGTGTCCCACTTGGGCCTCGCCAATGCCTCAAACGGTGAGTCGCTTTCGGCCGCAATTATGTGCTTCTCTCTCTGCGAAAAGCACAAGGATCGTTTACAAATATGACTAAGGTGCAGTCGAATTGATCAGAAACTAAAATTACCAGCAGTCTCATGAACTTTGTCGTGACCGCGTTCGTCTCGAAAACCTTCTTCACTGGGTCCCAAGGGTGCCGGGCCCTAAGGATGTCACGCGCCTGCGGGACGGTGAACTCCGCCAAGGGGTCTGGGATGCCCAGACTCTCGTGTTTCGCGTCCTCCTTGGCCCCTATGGACCTCTTCCCGCTGTAACCACGGCTTCCGAGGTGGTGGCACCCCATTTTCCTCTGTTGAAGCCCCTTCATGTACTTCGACTTTTTTTGGCAGCTTCGTCCTCGCAAGCCGCCTTGAATATTTCAAAGTCCTCTTCCGTGATTGCCGGATTATCCTTTACAATCTCGGAGTAGGGTTCCTTTTTGTTGACGATCCGATGTTTCACCCTTGCTTTCCAGGCGGCCAACGCGTCACTAAACTTGGTCATGGCGTGTTTGTTTATCTTCTTCATTGACGGGTCCTTATCTGGATCTTTATAATCCTTTTCATTCCAGCCCAGGAACAAGAATATTTGGTGCAACTACTTTAGGAGGGAGGGCCTCATATTATCTATCTTCTTTAGTTTCTCATCGTTGATGGTGGCGGTTGTTCGTACGATGCAGCCTGTTTGATTGCCGTAGCACGCGCGCGCTTCCGTGGGCGTGTTTGGCTCAAAAATGCTGTCGTCCACCTCCGTGACCACCAGTCTAGTAGTCCTGAGCTTGTTAGGAAGCTGTTGCCTCTTTGCTTTTGGTTCTATACCGGCCCCGCTAGTCTCGGCGCTGGTCTTAGTCTCAGCACCGGCCTCAATGCCGGTCTCAGTCTCAGCGCCGGTCTTAGTCTCAGCGCCGGTCTTAGTCTTTGATATGACAGGTGGACCCAGCAACATCAACCGTTGATCATTGGCTTCCCTCAAAAATTCGTCTGCCACCAGGTAGACGTTGTCGCAGTCACCAGAACCCTGACCTTCATCGTTGCTAGCCATGTTTCCTATGATTAAATCTAGATAATTAATTCTAGACCTAATAAAATGAATAATGACGTAAAAAGGCCTATGCTTTGCAGGAACGTTGACTCCTTCCCAGTGCGGCAAATCCCGGGCACTCGATATGTTCTAGTTTGTAGCACAAGTCATGCCGAAATTCACAGAAAATTTTGGCATGACTTTTGCTAAAAAGTGGACAAATCGAGAACCTGAAATTTGCCGGAACAGAAATGAATCAACATTCCAGCAAAACATAGGCCACTCGGCTTCATTTCCTGGAAACAACAAAGCCACTTGGGCACAATCAAAACATGTGCAAACACAATTGAGGAATTTGCATATATCCTGACCACTTCAAATTTGCGTCTCCTAGCGTTTGACACTTCAAGAAAATCTTCACAAATCTCATGCTCTCTCAAACTCAATTCAAAAACCAAATATAGATATATTTAGTTAACTATTAAACTAAACTTTAATCTAAACTAAACCCTACTGCCCTAATTAACATCTAGTTAAACAAACTCAATTCAAAAACTAAACCCTACTGAACTAATTAACATCTACATTATCTACTACTTAACACCTATTATTGCCCTAACTAAAGAAAATCTACTATTAACCATACTGCCCTAGTTAACTAGTACCATCACTACAACATCTACTACTACTACTAAAAATCATTATCTATGAACCCTAGTACTAATTAACATCTACTACTACTGCTAATTAACATGGGAGAGG
>NC_041393.1:154255624-154273463 GCF_002162155.2 Triticum dicoccoides | reverse complement strand
GGCTTGGGATCGGGAGGCGGCGGTCCTGGACGGGCTCGGGCGGCGGCGGTGAGGTCGAGGGCGGCGACGGTGAGGTCGGGAGCGGCGGTGGGCGGCGGCGGTGAGGTTGAGGGCGGCCTCGGGCGGCGGCAGTGAGGGCAGGCTCGGGCTCGGGCGGCGGCGACAGAGGTGTTGGGGGAACAGGGGGTGAGGGGGGAAAGGAGGACTTAGCAAAATTTTGAGCCCGCGAGTGGTTAAGTCGAACTAGCAGTAGCGCTGTTTCGTAAACGCGCTATAGCAAAGTTAGCTATAGCGCGTTTTAGCAAAACACGCTACTGCTATACGAAGCAGTTATTTATTTTGTTTATACTTACATTTTCTTTTTTCATTTCTATGTTTCCTACTTCTTTCAATTTCATTTACTTTTCTATTTTTTCTTTCATTTTTCTTTTCTTTCTTAGCAGTAGCGCTATATGCAGGAAACGCGCTGCAACAACGACCATAGTGGTAGCACGCTTTGCGCGGAATCGCTACTACTATTCCTAACCTACCGCCAACACGATGGGAATTATAGTGGTAGGGCTTTTTGCTGCACACGCGCTACAGCTATAGCGCGCTTTTCTAGAACGAGCTACTACAAAGTAGGAGTAGCGCCCTATTTTAACCAGCGCTACTGCTATACCTCTGCGTATAGGCTTTTCCCTAGTAGTGTTCCCCTCCGGCAGAGTACCGAAAAAGGCCTCTAGATTGGATCATGAAGAAATAGAGGTATACGGTGGCAGAAAAATTTGGGTTTACAAATCACGAAGGGTTTCGAAGGTATATAATGGTACAGGGACCAAGAGGTGGTGGATCGGAGATTAAGCAGGCCCACATGAGCGCACCACACACTCCCCCTCCTAGTCCGTGGGTTCCCTGTGTGCCCGCCTGGCCTATGTTGTAGCTCCCTTGAAGCGTCTAGACTTCATATTGCCGCTGCTTTTTCTGGATTTTTTCTGGTCCCAAAAAATTGATTTTCATGGAAACTCCAAAAACAACAAATGGCACTAAGAAATTTGTGCCAAAACTATACCAAAATGATATAAATATAGCATGATATAATAAAAAATATATAAATACGTTTGAGACATATCTGTTGCCTACTCACCATTTTCTCAAAAATAGTTTGAAGCACAAGACAAAAATGAAAATTTTGAAAATCTACACAAGCTTATCTCTTAACAGGCTAAGCTAACTTCACGTTCCAGTGCGTCCAAAATATTGGGTATTCATCCGTTATGGCATAGCAGCGATGTATGGGGAAAGGAAGATGTGGAGTCTTGTGTTGAAGGCTAATGTGCCATAGAAATTTGAGTCTTTGATTGGCGAGCGGTGTCGAACAGTCTCATTGTACATGTTAATAGAAAGAAGCATTGGCAAAACACTTGTGGGGTGTGTTTCTGAAGGAAATATGCCCTAGAGGCAAAAATAAAGTTATTATTTATTTCCTTATATCATGATAAATGTTTATTATTCATGCTAGAATTGTATTAACGGGAAACATAATACATGTGTGAATACATAGACAAACATAGTATCACTAGTATGCCTCTACTTGACTAGCTTGTTAATCAAAGATGGTTAAGTTTCCTAACCATAGACATGAGTTGTCATTTGATTAACGAGATCACATCATTAGGAGAATGATGTTATTGACTTGACCCATTCAGTTAGCTTAGCACTTGATCGTTTAGTATGTTGCTATTGCTTTATTCATGACTTATACATGTTCCTATGACTATGAGATTATGCAACTTCCGTTTATCAGAGGAACACTTTGTGTGCTACCAAACATCACAACGTAACTGGGTGATTATAAAGAAGCTCTACAGGTGTCTCCGAAGGTACATGTTGGGTTGGCGTATTTCGAGATTAGGATTTGTCACTCCAATTGTCGGAGAGGTATCTCTGGGCCCTCTCGGTAATGCACATCACTATAAGCCTTGCAAGCAATGTGGCCAATTAGTTGGTTACGAAATGATGCATTACATAAAGAGTAAAGAGACTTGCCGGTAACGAGATTGAGCTAGGTAGTGAGATACCGACGATCAAATCTCGGGCAAGTACCATACCGATGACAAAAGGAACAACATATGTTGTTGTGCGGTTTGACCGATAAAGATCTTCGTAGAATATGTAGGAGCCAATATGAGCATCCAGGTTCCGCTATTGGTTATTGACCGGAAACGGTTCTTGGTCATGTCTACATAGTTCTCGAACCCGTAGGGTCCGCACGCTTAAGGTTTTGATGACAGTTATATTATGAGTTTATGAGTTTTGATGTACCGAAGGAGTTCGGAGTCCCGGATGAGATCGGGGACATGACGAGGAGTCTCGAAATGGTTGAGACATAAAGATCGATATAGTGGACGACTATATTCGGAGTTCGGAAAGGTTCCGAGTGATTCGGGTATTTTTCGGAGTACCGGAGAGTTACGGGAATTCGCCGGGGAGTATATGGGCCTTATTGGGCTTTAGGGAAAGAGAGAGGAGAGGTTGGGCGCCCCCCCAAGGCCTAGTCCGAATTGGACTAGGGGGAGGGGCTGCGCCCCCTCCTTCCTTCTCTTCTCTTCCCCCTTTCCTTGACTCCTACTCCTACTACTTGGAAGGGGGGAATCCTACTCCCGGTGGGAGTAGGACTCCTCCTTGGCGCGCCCTCCTTGGCCGGCCGCCCCCTCCCCCTTGGCTCCTTTTTACACGGGGACAGGGGGGCACCTCTAGACACACAAGTTGATCTTCGTGATCGTTTCTTAGCCATATGCGGTGCCCCCCTCCACCATATTCCACCTTGGTCATATTGTTGCGGTGCTTAGCAGAAGCTCTGCGTCGGTAGAACATCATCATCGTCACCACACCGTCGTGCTGACGGAACTCATCCCTGACACCCTGCTGGATCGGAGTCCGGGGATCGTCATCGAGCTGAACGTGTGCTGAACTCGGAGGTGCCGTACGTTCGGTACTTGGATCGGTCGGATTGTGAAGACGTACAACTACATCAACCGTGTTGTCATAACTCTTCCGCTTACGGTCTACGAGGGTACGTGGACAAGACTCTCCCCTCTCGTTGCTATGCATCACCATGATCTTGCGTGTGCATAGGAAATTTTTGAAATTACTGCGTCCCCAACTGTGGCATCCGAGCCTAGGTTTTATGCGTTGATGTTATATGCACGAGTAGAACACAAGTGAGTTGTGGGCAATACAAGTCATACTTCTTACCAGCATGTCATACTTTGATTTAGCGATATTGTTGGATGAAGCGGCCCGGACCGACATTACGCGTACGCTTACATGAGACTGGTTTTACCGCCGTGCTTTGCACACAGGTGACTAGCGGGTATCTGTTTCTCCAACTTTAGTTGAACCGAGTGTGGCTACGCCCGGTCCTTGTGAAGGTAAAACAACACTAACTTGACGAACAATCGTTGTGGTTTTGATGCGTAGGTAAGAACGGTTCTTGCTCAGCCCGTAGCAGCCACGTAAAATTTGCAACAACAAAGTAGAGGACGTCTAACTTGTTTTTGCAGGGCATGTTGTGATGTGATATGGTCAAGATGTGATGCTATATTTTATTGTATGGGATGATCATGTTTTGTAACCGAAGTTATCGGCAACTGGCAGGAGCCATATGGTTGTCGCTTTATTGTATGAAATGCAAACGCCATGTAATTGCTTTACTTTATCACTAAGCGGTAGCGATAGTCGTAGAAGCAATAGATGGCGTAACGACAACGATGCTATGATGGAGATCAAGATGTCGCGCCGGTGACGATGGTGATCACGATGGTGCTTCGGAGATGGAGATCACAAGCACAAGATGATGATGGCCATATCATATCACTTATATTGATTGCATGTGATGTTTATCCTTTATGCATCTTATCTTGCTTTGATTAAGGGTAGCATTTTAAGATGATCTCTCACTAAATTATCAAGAAGTGTTCTCCCTGAGTATACACCGTTGCGAAAGTTCTTCGTGCTGAGACACCATGTGATGATCGGGTGTGGCTCTACGTTCAAATACAACGGGTGCAAAACAGTTGCACATGCGGAATATTCAGGTTAAACTTGACGAGCCTAGCATATACAGATATGGCCTCAGAACACGGAGACCAAAAGGTCGAGCGTGAATCATATAGTAGATATGATCAACATAGTGATGTTCACCATTGAAAACTACTCCATCTCACATGATGATCGGACATGGTTTAGTTGATTTGGATCACGTGATCACTTAGACGACTAGAGAGATGTCTGTCTAAGTGGGAGTTCTTAAGTAATATGATTAACTGAACTTAAATTTATCGTGAACTTAGTCCTGGTAGTATTTTGCAAATTATGTTGTAGATCAATAGCTTGCGTTGTTGCTTTCATATGTTTATTTTGATATGTTCCTAGAGAAAATTGTGTTGAAAGATGTTAGTAGCAATGATGCGGATTGGATCCGTGATCTGAGCTTTATCCTCATTGCTGCACAGAAGAATTATGTCCTTAATGCACCGCTAGGTGACAGACTTATTGCAGAAGCAGATGCAGACGTTATGAACGTTTGGCTAGCTCAATATGATGACTACTTGATAGTTTAGTGCACCATGCTTAACGGCTTAGAATCGGGACTTCAAAGACATTTTTGAACGTCATGGACCATATGAGATGTTCCAGGAATTGAAGTTAATATTTCAAGCAAATACCCGAGTTGAGAGATATGAAGTCTCCAACAAGTTCTATAGCTAAAAGATGGAGGAGAATCGCTCAACTAGTGAGCATGTGCTTAGATTGTCTGGGAACTTCAATCACTTGAATCAAGTGGGAGTTAATCTTCCAGATAAGATAGTGATTGACAGAATTCTCTAGTCACCATCACTAAGTTACTAGAACTTCGTGATGAACTATAGTATGCAAGGGATGACGAAAACGATTCCTGAGCTCTTCGTGATGTTGAAATCGACGTAGGTAGAAATCAAGAAAGAGCATCAAGTGTTGATGATTGACAAGACCGCTAGTTTCAAGAAAAGGGCAAAGGGAAAGAAAGGGAACTTCAAGTAGAATGACAAGCAAGTTGTCACTCCCGTGAAGAAGACCAAAGCTGGACCAAAGCCTGAAACTGAGTGCTTACACTGCAAAGGAAATGATCACTAGAAGCGGAAATGCCCTGAATATTTGGTGGATAAGAAGGATGGCAAAGAGCACAAGGGTATATTTGATATACAGGTTATTAATGTGTGCCTTACTAGTGTTTATAGTAGCCCATGAGTATTTGATACTTGTTCGGTTGCTAAGATTAGTAACTCGAAACAGGAGTTATAGAATAAACAGAGACTAGTTGAAGGGGAAGTGACGATGAGTGTTGGAAGTAGTTCCAAGATTGATATGATCATCATCACACACTCCCTATATTTTCGAGATTAGTGTTAAACCTAAATATATGTTATTTGGTGTTTGCGTTAAGCATAAATATGATAAGATCATGTTTATTGTGATACGATTATTCATCTAAGATAGAGAATAAATTGTTATTCTGTTTACATGAATAAAACCTTCTATGGTCATACACCCAATGGTGATGGTTTATTGAATCTTGATCATAGTGATATAGATATTCATAATGTTGATGCCAAAAGATGCAAAGTTAATAATGATAGTGCAACTTATTTGTGGCACTGCCGTTTGGGTCATATCGGTGTAAAGCGCATGAAGAAACTCCATAAAGATAGATTTTCGGAATCACTTGGTTATGAATCAGTTGATGCTTGCGAACCGTGCCTTTTTGGGCAAGATGACTAAAACTCCGTTCTCCGGAACAATGAACGAGGTACTAACTTGTTGGAAATAATACGAACCGATGTATGGAGTTCAATGAGTGTTGATGCTCGTGGTAGGGTATCGTTATTTTCTGACCTTCACAGATGATTTGAGCAGATATGCGTATATCTACTTAATGAAACATAAGTCTGAAATAATTGAAAGGTTCAAAGAATTCCAGAGTGAAGTGGAAAAATCATCGTAACAAGAAAATAAAGTTTCTGCGATCTGATCACGGAGACGAATATTTGAGTTACGAGTTTGGTCTTCAATTAAAACAATGTGGAATAGTTTCACAGCTCACGCCACCTGGAACACCACAACGTTATGGTGTGTCTAAACGTCGTAACCGCACTTTATTGGATATGGTGCGATCTATGATGTCTCTTATTGATTTACCATTATCATTTTGGGGTTATGCATTAGAGACAGCTGCATTCACGTTAAAAGGGCACCATCTAAATCCGTTTGAGACGACACCATATGAACTATGGTTTAGCAAGAAACCCAAGTTGTCGTTTCTTAAAGTTTGGGACTACGATGCTTATGTGAAAAAGTTTCATCCTGATAAGCTCAAACCCAAATCGGAGAAGTGCGTCTTCATATAATACCCAAAGAAAAATAGTTGGGTACACCTTCTATCATAGATCTGAAGGCAAGATATTCGTTGCTAAAAATGGATCCTTTCTAGAGAAGGAGTTTCTCTCGAAAGAAGTGAGTGGGAGGAAAGTAGAACTTGATGAGATAACTGTACCTTCTCCCGAATTGGAAAATAGTTCATCACTAAAATCAGTTCCAGTGATTCCTACACCAATTAGTGAGGAAGCTAATGATGATGATCATGAAACTTCAGATCAAGTTACTACAGAACCTCGTAGGTCTTCCAGAGTATGGTCCGCACCAGAGTGGTACGGTAATCCTGTTCTGAAAGTCATGTTACTAGACCATGATAAACCTACGAACTATGAGGAAGCGATGATGAGCCCAGATTCCGCGAAATGGCTTGAGGCCATAAAAAATCTGAGATATGATCCATGTATGAGAACAAAGTATGGACTTTGATTGACTTGCTCGATGATCAGTAAGCCATGTTAAATAAATGGATCTTCAAGAGGAAGACGGACACTGATAGTAGTGTTACTATCTACTAAGCTCGACTTGTTGCAAAAGGTTTTCGACAAGTTCAAAGTGTTGAATATGATGAGATTTTCTCACTCGTATCGATGCTTAAGTCTGTCTGAATCATGTTAGCAATTGCCACATTTTATGAAATCTGGCAAATGGATGTCAAAACTGCATTCCTTAATGGATTTTTTAAAGAAGAGTTGTATATGATGCAACCAAAAGGTTTTGTTAATCCTAAAGGTGCTAACAAAATGTGCAAGCTCCAGCGATCCATCAATGGACTAGTGCAAGCATCTCGGAGTTGGAATATACGCTTTGATGAGTTGATCAAAGCATATGGTTTTATACAGACTTTTGGAAAGGCATGTATTTACAAGAAAGTGAGTGGGAGCACTACAGCCTTTCTGATAAGTATATGTGAATGACATACTATTAATTGGAAATGATGTAGAATTTTCTGGAAAGCATAAAGGAGTGTTTGAAAGGAGTTTTTCAAAGAAAGACCTCGGTGAAGCTGCTTACACATTGAGCATCAAGATCTATATAGATAGATCAAGACGCTTGATAAGTTTTTTCAATGAGTACATACCTTGATAAGATTTTGAAGTAGTTCAAAATGGAACAGTCAAAGAAGGAGTTCTTGCCTGTGTTGCAAGGTGTGAAATTGAGTAAGACTCAAATCCCGACCACGACAGAAAATAGAAAGAGAATGAAAAGTCATTCCCTATGCCTCAGTCATAGGTTCTATAAAAGTATGTCATGCTATGGACCAGGCCTATTGTATACTCTGCCCTGGTTTGGCAAGGGAGTACAATAGTGATCTAGGAGTAGATCACTGGACATTGGTTAAAATTATCCTTAGTGGAATAAGGATATATTTCTCGATTATGGAGGTGATAAAAGGTTCGTCGTAAAGGGTTACGTCGATGCAAGTTTTGGCACTGGTCCAGATGACTTTAAGTCTTAATATGGATACATATTGAAAGTGGGAGGAATTAGCTAGAGTAGCTCCGTGCAGAGTATTGTAGACATAGAATATTTGCAAAATACATACGGCTCTGAATGTGACAGACCCGTTGACTAAACTTCTCTCACAAGCAAAACATGATCATACCTTAGTACTCTTTGGGTGTTAATCACATAGCGATGTGAACTAGATTATTGACTCTAGTAAACCCTTTGGGTGTTGATCACATGACGATGTGAACTATGGGTATTAATCACATACAGATGTGAATATTGGTGTTAAATCACATGGCGATGTCAACTAGATTATTGACTCTAGTGCAAGTGAGAGACTGAAGGAAATATGCCCTAGAGGCAATAATAAAGTTATTATTTATTTTCTTATATCATGATCAATGTTTATTATTCATGCTAGAATTGTATTAACCGGAAACATAATACATGTGTGAATACATAGACAAACATAGTATCACTAGTATGCTTCTACTTGACTAGCTCGTTAATCAAAGATGGTTAAGTTTCCTAACCATAGACATGAGTTGTCATTTGATTAATGGGATCACATCATTAGGAGAATGATGTCATTTACTTGACCCATTCCGTTAGCTTAGCACTTGATCGTTTAGTATGTTGTTATTGCTTTCTTCATGACTTATATATGTTCCTATGACTATGAGATTATGCAACTCCCGTTTACCGGAGGAACACTTTTTGTGCTAGCAAACGTCACAACGTAACTGGGTGATTATAAAGGAGCTCTATAGGTGTCTCCAAAGGTATATGTTGGGTTGGCGTATTTCAAGATTAGGATTTGTCACTCCGATTGTCGGAGAGGTATCTCTGGGCCCTCTCGGTAATGCACATCACTATAAACCTTGCAAGCAATGTGGCCAATGAGTTGGTTACGGAATGATGCATTACATAATGAGTAAAGAGACTGGCCGGTAACGAGATTGAGCTAGGTATTGAGATACCGATGATCGAATCTCGGGCAAGTAACATACCGATGACAAAGGGAACAACGTATGTTGTTGTGCGGTTTGACCGATAAAGATCTTCGTAGAATATGTAGGAGCCAATATGAGCATCCAGGTTCCGCTATTGGTTATTGACCGGAAACGGTTCTCGGTCATGTCTACATAGTTCTCGAACCCGTAGGGTCCGCACGCTTAAGGTTTCGATAACAGTTATATTATGAGTTTATGAGTTTTGATGTACCTAAGGAGTTCGGAGTCCTGGATGAGATCGGGGACATGACGAGGAGTCTCGAAATGGTCGAGACGTAAAGATCGATATATTGGACGACTATATTCGGAGTTCGGAAAGGTTCCGAGTGATTCGGGTATTTTTCGGAGTACCGGAGAGTTACGGGAATTCGTCGGGGAGTATATGGGCCTTATTGGGCTTTAGGGGAAAGAGAGAGGAGAGGCTGGGCGCCCCCCCAAGGCCTAGTCCGAATTGGACTAGGGGGAGGGGCTGCGCCCCCTCCTTCCTTCTCTTCTCTTCCCCCTTTCCTTGACTCCTACTCCTACTACTTGGAAGGGGGGGAATCCTACTCCCGGTGGGAGTAGGACTCCTCCTTGGAGCGCCCTCCTTGGCCGGCCGCCCCCTCCCCCTTGGCTCCTTTATATACGGGGGCAGGGGGGCACCTCTAGACACACAAGTTGATCTTTGTGATCCTTTCTTAACCGTATGCGGTGCCCCCCTCCATCATATTCCACCTCGGTCATATCGTTGCGGTGCTTAGGCGAAGCTCTGCGTCGGTAGAACATCATCATCGTCACCACGCCGTCGTGCTGACGGAACTCATCCCCGACACCCTGCTGGATCGGAGTCCGGGGATCGTCATCGAGCTGAACGTGTGCTGAACTCGGAGGTGCCGTACGTTCGGTACTTGGACCGGTCGGATCGTGAAGACGTACGACTACATCAACCGCGTTGTCATAACGCTTCCGCTTACGGTCTACGAGGGTACGTGGACAACACTCTCCCCTCTCGTTGCTATGCATCACCATGATCTTGCGTGTGCGTAGGAAATTTTTGAAATTACTGCGTTCCCTAATAGTTTCATATGTGATTCTGCCGAAGAGTATGTTTTTCATGTCATAGTAACTTGTATGAAGGTGTGCACTTTCCGCTTGGGTCTCTGAAATATTTGGAATTTCCCATATGAGGATGTTTTTATGAATTCAAGTGTGGATTGGTTGTTGGTCTTACTGGAAAGAGTTGATACTTCCATCCATTCCAAGATTTTATTTCTATTCCGGAGGGCCTGGCCCTTAAGGAATGATGTGATTTTTGGAGAGGAAAAGCGTCTATCATGACATCTGTTAATATTTTGGACAACTATTGGTCCCTTTTTTCCTTTGAGTTTTACTATTTCTTCTTCGGTACTTGAAGTTAAAGACAAATCACTGGTGTTCCATAGCAACTTGGTGACAAACCAACTTCTAGAAGTCTGTTGTGGGAGCCACTTTCGATCGATTGTTGCACTAACTTAAATATGTGGATGCTAGATCGTTGCTCGAAATGTCCAGTTGGCTAGCCCGGGAGTTATGGCAAGAGGCTCTGAGGGCAAGATCTTGGTTTCAACCAAGGATTTTATGCATGTTTGCTCCAGTGCAGAAGAGCTTGAGTTGCGTCTATGCCTACTGGGACTTTACATCGTTCTCACTTTGGTCCATCCTATTACCCCGAAGATTGATTACATGTTTGGTCATAGGATTTTTTTTCTAATCACTCTTTGAGCGGATCCACCTTGGTTTGGTTTGAAGATAGAGGTGCTTGGAATCTCTTGACTACTACTGAATTTCAATCCAGCCAAAGTCAAGAGAGAGGCTACCAAAGTGGCTCATGGGACTGACAAGTTCTGACAATGTGCATTAAGTGAGAGGAGACATTCCCGTCAACTACGTAGGCGTCTGTCGAGACTTCGTTAATCTCAATATGATGTGCCAGCTCGGTATCTCGGAGGTCCTCATAGGGTAAGGTGTCCGTGCGTGTTTGTGTCATAGGGGTGAGTGTATGTGCGTATGTATGAAGCGTCTGTATTGTGTCCACAAAAATCATTAAGTAATATATTGGGTTTTTTTCTAAAAAAGAACTTGAGGTCCTAAAAACTATGTAATCTGTGGTAAAGTAGAATTTTCTCTTCTTTTTTGTTTGCACGGAAATGAAGTAGCAGCCATTAAATTTGTCGTTAAGTTGTTTCACAATATAAATTTGTTGTGTCAACATCTTGGAGACGACAATAAAGTATGTGAAGATCTTTTTCACAAGAGAATGGGTGCCTTATCGTTTGGGCATGCACCTAGCCATATTTTGTTGAGGCTCCGCGGTGTGTGAGATAGCTGATACTAGTCGTTTCCATTTGACTCAGGAGCAACCCAATCATAATTCATAGGTATTTAGCTAAATATCAAAATATATTGGTAAACAAACGTTAATATGTTAATATCACCTTGTCTCGTAGGCACGATATAATTAAGAAGAAAAATTAAAAATAGGGGGATTACAGTAGCTTAGTAAGTTGTTTATTATGCACTAGTCATTTTTTCTGCCAAGAGCCCAAGACACAATTATCAGTGAGAAAACTTTGTACCGGTGTCTATTGACCACAAATTAGGAGAGACGTGGATTAGTGGCTTACTTACGGTAGTCAAAAGAAGATATTTCTGTGGCATTTCAAAACTTCACCTCGACCATGACAACTGTCAAGCAAGTGAAAAGCTTTCCACTGAGCTCAACTTTAATATCCACTGAACGAAGTTGCATTTCTAAATTCCCTTACAATAGTCGCAATACAATGTTTACCCTCGTCTACATCAAGCAGGCGAAAAAGTTTAGCACATATTCAAAGTACAAATTAGGTTTATGTGTTATAAACCTCCAATAACAATTGTAGTTACCAATCTAAGCTCCCTATAACTCTTACTGTTGAAGTACTAAGTCTCGACCATAAAAACCATAAAAACTTGTAAGATAGACATTTAGCAGGTGTTGTGTGGCTGATCTGTTTGCACTGTTGGGCCCTTTTTTCATGAGGAAATTAGTTACAGAAATGCCAAATGGAGACAGAGCTGCATGGAGGCCTTAATTTGAGAACTTTAAAATTCAAATATTCAGTTTAAAAAAATCTGAAAATAAATACACATATACCTAGAGACATAATGTAGATGTGTATTCAGGTTGAATTTGTTAAATTGAGAGATACACAAAAAGACAAATCTGTGACTTTTTAGCATATATGTACTGTTCATCTCCGAAGTCCATGATTTGTTTTGTGCAGTTCGCAATTCAAGGTGTTTCTTCCTGAAATTTTACACAATACACATTGCATGCTTCTATATATCTATAATCGTTTAAAAAAAACTGAACATGGAAACTGTGAATTTTGAATTTTTTAAAATTAAGATTTCCATGAAGCTCGGTCTCCAAAATGCGCTACTCACCTATTTATCATTTATACTGTACCTCTGTAATATAATAATATATATGTATATATAAGTTTCGACTTCCATCGTAGACTTCAATATGTGGATAGTATTGCATTCTGTCTAAGGTAAGACATGCGCAATCCTTTGTTGTGGTGCATAGCTTCCGCAAAAGACCGACATAATTACATAATTGTTTCAGGCAATATGGGAGTATCCGTAAAAATTGCAAAAAATTACGCAAGATTCCTTGTTAGACATGATCACATGAAACCCATATGCGAGAAGCTTTTGTTTAGAATCTACGGCACTTGACACAGTAATCTTTAGGATAACAATCTTTAAAGAAATGCCAAAAGGCAGTGTGAATGTATATGTTTATTCTCTTTATGTACTCCCAGTTTTGTTTCTGTATTATAATTATAATTATCTTGAAAGGTCAAAGAATATCCCATCTAGTATGAAAGTTTTGCTGGTACATTAACTTAATACTTCTCTTCGAAGTGTCACAGTAAATGTGGAAGTTTATGGAATATTAATTTGCGGCAAAAATTTAACCTTAAGTAATTTGGTGCTGCGAAGTATGTGGTGTATATTTTACATACATGCGGGCTTCATCCAATCATGCAATGTCGACTAAGTTTCAGTTTGGTTTAGAAAGCACAGCCCATGGGAAAAGAATAACAGATTTGATAGCATACTTAAAATCCCAGGGATGGTACTGTTACTCACTTGGCAGACACAAAGTACGACCCATGCCAACATAATCTGTAGATATTAGTTACCTAGGATAATTGGCAGAAGCAAAAACACTTGTCCATCCGCAACCCATATATTTATCGGGATGCAAAAGGCGACAATAGCTGATATACTCATTACAATCATGCCACTATGAGAATATATCACCTTCTTCACATATAGATTGGTCATAACCGCCCGCAAAAAAAAAAGATCGGTCATAACCGATGTAACTCTGTAATAGTACTTACAATTTGCTCCAGCCGTGCATCTTCCTGCAACCTTAGAAATATATGTGCCCATCTCCTCAAGCGCCATATAGAGTTAACCATTATTCATGCGTCACTGCTCCTAACAACTTGATGCTAATTTGTAGATACAATGCTTGGTCTTCTTGTGTAATTGTCGTAAGCCAATCAGTGAATCAATTGACAGTTATGTTATCGAAATATGCAACCCTGAGCCTCAAGAGCCTCTCTAGAACTGTGATGGGAAGAATATATATTATTCTTAGTTCAAGTGCAACAAAATTATTAGTGATGGGAACATCCAACAATGAACTTTAAACAACAGTTTTGTCTTAGGTTCTCACGTGAAAATAACTAAGTCGTATCCATACATCAGAATATGTCAAAATATTGCCCACTTGTATTGTATGAGCCTACTTGTCAGCATAATATCTGTTGAGTTATAGACAAAGGGAAATCTACCAATGGATGCAAGATATGTACCTAGAAAATAAGAATAATGTTACTTCTTCCCAGAAATTTTTAGCATGCAGGCATATTAGTATGGAAGCTAGGCCAGTACTGTGGGAGTGATTCATGTTTGATCTTTCAAAAGTCTACATCTGTTAGTCTCAACTCCTATGTTGGCGCTAACGCGAGGAAATTAAAAGATGGAAGAAATTATCAAAAGCTCAAAAGCCCATGAGGTAGTTTGTGTAGACAACCATATCGATCTGCTGATTTTTTTGACAAATAATACTTTAGGAAGGGACAGACGGGGAGAGGTATGTACTGGTGTGAGGCGAAGTAGAAAATCTATGTCGTTCAATCGATGTGAGGAACCAATCTCGGGACTGCAGAGAGAGGAGGCCCGCTTGGGAACTGGCTAGGCGGCGGCGAATTCTGCAGGGAGTAAACGAACGTGAAGACAAGAGTAGGGTACAAATCACGTCCATCTCTCCTAAAAAAATCACGTCCATCTAGCCAGGACGTACAGCCCATGTAGTCAGGTCGTACGACTCAATGATCCCTTTCCAACCCGTGATTTTTTTTCTCTCCACGGATGCATGCGTGGGACATCACGCATGGACTCTTTTTGTACATCGAACGGCAGTTAATAATTATTATAGGAGATCTAACAAACAATAATCTTATTCTCAAGGATTAACGTGGAGTCTTTATTGGTGCTTCCAATTAGTAAATATAAGAAAGATATAAGATATAAGATGGAAGTAAGAGGTCTTGGTTTAATTCAGTATCTCCTCCTAGCATTTTATTTCAGCTTATTTTGTAACTTCTTTTCTTGTACTTTCCTCTTGGTGTTGTTTCTTTTTTTTTCTCTCTTGAACTTTTATTATATTTTTTTGACATTACTACACACATCTCTACAGAATATTCATTTGCATATATTTTTATTAAAATTTGTACTTATAGGTTTATTTTAGATTCACTCTTTTTTTTTCCTTGCAATTTAATAGTTGTATTACAGATTCAATCTCTTTCGTGCTTGTAATTTCATAGGTTTTCTTATCCATCTTCAAAGTCCTGTGCCGCCATTGATTTGGTTGTCATTACGTTGCAGCTTTGTTGCCTTGTGTTTAGGGCATGTACAACGCGAGTAGCTGCCTCGCAAGCCACGTAGGCTCGGGTGTCAGAGACGGTGGCTTCACAGCATGTCAGAGTCACCTGCAGAAGAGGCCGCTACTTGGCCGGGAAAAGTATGAGCGAAAGGAAAAAGAAAGGGAAGCCCTGCTTGTTGCGTGAGTGGATGAACAAGGATAATCCACATGGAGCGATTGCTTCACCGGTACAATCGTATGTGGAGGGGATGAGACCAACATTTGCTATAGCCTCCGTAGCTCATGCCCTTAATGTGCCATTTCAGTTTCAAAATGACCTGTCTACAGGTCATGAGAAAAGAAAAAGAAAAACTACGGCCCTCACCACCAACGGTTGTAATCACATTTATACGTATGTTTATCGTTTTCCTCTGATTAATAGCCTCATGCATGAGTACATGTCTTTGCCCGAACCACTCAATGGACACTTGTCGTTTGATCTGTAACACAAAGGACAGCTAAGCCAGCACATAATACCTATCTCAGCCTATTTAACACACTGAAGCAACTCGATCGGAAGCACGGCACTTACAAACTCAATCAGCAAAGCCCTAAAGCCAAGTGCGAGTGCGACTACCTGCATTGCACCTTGGCTAGCCCTAGACATGGAGAACGACGGCGTCCCCAACGGACCAGCGGCGCCGGCACCTACCCAGGGGACGCCGGTGGTGCGGGAGCAGGACCGGCTGATGCCGATCGCGAACGTGATCCGCATCATGCGCCGTGCGCTCCCTGCCCACGCCAAGATCTCCGACGACGCCAAGGAGGCGATTCAGGAATGCGTGTCGGAGTTCATCAGCTTCGTCACCGGCGAGGCCATCGAACGGTGCCCCATGCAGCACCGCAAGACCGTCAACGCCGAAGACATCGTGTGGGCCCTAAACCGCCTCGGCTTCGACGACTACGTCGTGCCCCTCAGCGTCTTCCTGCACCGCATGCGCGACCCCGAGGCGGGGACAGGTGGTGCCGCTGCAGGCGACAGCCGCGCCGTGACGAGTGCGCCTCCCCGCGCGGCCCCGCCCGTGATCCACGCCGTGCCGCTGCAGGCTCAGCGCCCGATGTACGCGCCCCCGTCTCCGGTGCAGGTTCAGAATCAGATGCAGCGGCCCGTGTACGCTCCCCCGGCTCCGGTGTAGGTTCAGAATCAGGTTCAGCGGCCCGTGTACGCTCCCCCGGCTCCGGTGCAGGTTCAGATGCAGCGGGGCATCTATGGGCCCCGGGCTCCAGTGCACGGGTACGCCGTCGGAATGGCGCCCGTGCGGGCCAACGTCGGCGGGCAGTACCAGGTGTTCGGCGGAGAGCGTGTCATGGCCCAGCAATACTACGGGTACGGGTACGAGGAAGGAGCGTACGACGCAGGTAGCAGCAACGGAGGAGCCGCCATTGGCGACGAGGAGAGCTCGTCCAACGGCGTGCCGGCGCCGGGGGAGGGCACGGGGGAGCCAGAGCTAGAGCCAGCAGCAGAAGAATCGCATGACAAGCCCGTCCAATCTGGCTAGTCGCGTGCACGGCGCGCGTTAGCTTCTGCGTCCTGTGTACTGTAATAATTTGCCGTGTCGATCCGGCCATGGTTTGTGTGTGCTTAGTGCTTATCTAATGTGGGCTTGTCCTCTAGTAATTCATGTATTGCTTATCTAATGTGGGCTTGTCCTCTAGTAATTCATGTACTCTTTGCCGTTGAAGTTATCGTCGCTTAATTTGGTTTTGCTTAATTTGGCTACTCGTAATTGATGATCGGATGAAAAACCGCATTTGTTTCGAGAAGGGTTTCGGACTTCTGCATCATTGTGATGCACACCGTAATACATAATATTTTGTATTGCAAATTAGACCTGCCTATGATGTCACGAGCATGTCATATTCACGGTCATCCAATAATTAAGTATGAGACAGAATGCAGTACATAATATTTTTTTTGCAAATTGAAGCTTCTTATAACGTCAGGAAGATGTCATGTTCACGGGTCATACGGTCTCTCACGCTCAAACAAAAGTCATACTCTATCTATCTATCTATCTATCTATCTATCTATCTATCTCTAGCCACATGTACGTGTGTATGTGTGTCGGTTAGCAAAGTGGTCATGATTGAGTTTGGAGCGATGTACGGACATCTTGCGCGCGTAGCTGGAAAGGAAACTGCCTGACGTTGGTGCACTGATGGGGCACGCGCCCCAGGCTGGCGTGGAACGGTGGAAAAAACATCATCGCGTGCGGCGTGATTGATAGACTTGCGTGAACTTTCCTCTCAGCAAACCGCACGTGCATACGCAGGGAAAAAACATAGCAACGTGTGCCTCGCAGCGACTGTTGTGCGGCTAGCAGCCAATGTGGTTTGCCATTGTAGCTCCCGTCACCCACCGTCATAGCATCACCGAGGCCCTTGCATCATCCGCCGCCCCGCTTGCAGCATCCACTGCCCATCGTCGCAGCATCACAATCCTCCATGGCCATTGCTTCTCGTCGCACCATCCACCGCCCGCCTTCGCAGCATCACTGTCCTCGCCGTGGCAGCCATCCATCGTCTCACCGTTTACCACTGGGCCTTGTGGCATACACGGCGAGTCACCATATATAGCAATACCGTCCTCGCCTCCAGAATAGTCATCGGTCGTCTCCTGCCGCTCGCAACAGTCACCTCACGGTTGCACATTATTGTCGTCGATCTCAACATCGACAGTCGCCCTCATATAACCGATGACCGCCGCTTGTAGCCTAGACCGGCGCCACTCAAAGCACACCTATCCGCGCTCACAACACGCAACAGTGCAACCCGAATCATCACGTGACCACTTGCCGACGCTTCGGCTGGTCGGCCTAGCAACAGCGACCTCAGGCCATGCATCAGGTTGTCTTGCAATAGATAGGGACAACGGTGACTGGCGCTCGCAACGCGCGCACGTGAGAGAGAG
>NC_041393.1:154170775-154255242 GCF_002162155.2 Triticum dicoccoides | reverse complement strand
AGAGAGACGGAGATATGGGGAGACAGGGGGGAGGGGGAAAGTTTATTCGGCGGAGAGATGAAAAGGCAAGTAATTTTCAAAGGAGGAGATAAGGTGTGTATGGTACAGGTAGGGACACATGACTGCGTGGGCGGCGTGGGAGGCGACCAACATAAGGATGGATCGGCCGCTCCATTATAAACATTTACCCAAAAAGAAAGCACTTCTGGTTCCCTTGATGTAATGGTATACAAACTCTGGATGCTCGGTAGTAACTTGTCAAATGTACTATAGCGCGAACGTGTGCTCGCTATCTTGATAGCGTGACGTGTCATGCGTGCACCAAGAACGTGTGGAATGCCTCACTCGTGTGACACACCCTGCATGAGCGTGCATCCCCCTTCCATACACCAGTACAGCATCAAGCCAAGTCACAATTTAGGTGGGTGAAAAATCCACTCCATCTAGGTAGGTAACAGACTTTTCTACATATGCGGATCCTGAATTCTCCCTTATGTCACCCCCTACTTTTCATGCTCACTTCCATACCTTCCTAAAGATAAGATGCAAAAACCCTTCGACTGGTTCTTCCCTCCCCGACCCCATCTAGAAACCAAAATCACCGGAGTACGAAATGATGATGCCGTCAGTAATGTATGAAATGTTGCCAAGTGTTATGAGCATATGCTACCATCTCGATGGTGTGATAAATTACCATCCTAGAAAACAAATGTATCCGACAAAAAATGTGAGCCCGGTTTCCCATTGCAAGAGAAGAAATACATCTCAAGACCCAATGCATAAGTTACCATATTCCACCACGTAGAATTACAATATGTCATAATAAAAGTAGCAACAAAATATGGGTGGATCTACTACATAGTACATTTTTTCTTAGTTGTGGTACGATAGATGATTAAATTACCAAGTTTTCATGCACAACACTTGCCAAAATATGCAGTTTACCATATCCTGTCATGTTGACTTAAGTTGCCATGTTTGCTTAGCTACCCAAAACTTACCAAGTTAACATAAAATGGCACTAGTTAGAGCATCTCTAGCAAACCTCGTATATCGTCGACCCACAAAACTCGTTTACAGTTCGCGAAAAACGGTTTTGCGGGCCAGCGCGGACGCCGGGCAAGCAGACCCCGCATAGCGGAACTATAAAACAGAATATTTGCGGATATTCCATTTTACAGTTCCGCTATGAGGGGTCTGCTCGGCTGGCGCCCGTGGCGTCCCTAAATCAGATGGGTTTTTATCTGAATTTGACACATATGCCACATATTCAGAATTATTAATTCAATATAAGATAAAATGTCTATATAACAATACAACAATCGTCCAAATTACAATAATTATTGGAATCACCAAAACAAACTAAATAATTCAATACAAGACTTGTCCCGAATACAAATCACACATGAATTAAATCTAAAAGTGGAATGTGTTACTGCCCACCTCTTTGCCAATGGTGCTCAATGAGATCCTCCTAAAATTGAAAGTGGGTATTTGCATTATCAATCTCCTTGTAGGTCTGAAGGAATGCTCTAATGTGTTTAGGGTCTCTAGCTTGTTTGACACGGCTACCCACATTGTCGTAGAAGAACTTCATGTTCATACCTCTCTTATCTTCGAGAATCATATTGTGAAGAATAACATAGAGGGTCATGATGATCGCTTTTCCCAAAAACGAGCAGGACCACGAACAATGGCAAACCTAGATTGCAAAACCCCGAATGATCTTTCATTATCTTTTTGGGCTGCCTCTTGTACCCTTGCAAATTCACATTGTTTCCTAGTTTTGGGGTCTTTGATGCTCTTGACAAATGTGCACCAAGAAGGGTAGATATATACCATCTGCAAGATAGTACTCCTTTGTGTATTCATCCCCATTGATAGTGTAGTTGCAAGCAGGAGCATCACCACTAGCAAGCCTAGCAAACAAATGTGACCATTGGAACACATTGATATCATTGAGAGTACACGACATACGAAAAAAGCAATGTCAAATCCATATATCCTCGGATGCTACGGCCTCTAGCACAATTATTACATCATGAGACTTGCCACAATACATTCCCTGCCATGCCTTCGGACAGTTTTTCCAAGTCCAATGCATACAATCAATGCTTCCTAGCATGCCAGGCCAACCCCTTCTCTCACTTGTTGCCATAAATTTTTTTGTGTCTTCCTCATTGGGTGCCTGAAGATATTCAGGACAAAAGACATGGATGATCATGTTGACAAACGTACGCACTGACTCGATTGTAGTATCTTCACCAATGAGATTTTTTGATATGCACTAAATCCCTTCAAGCCCGCAACACTTCGTCTTTGAGCAAAATACTGACAATTGGCCTTGCAAGATTGCACTATTTTTATAAAGAGGGATCGACTCATTCGGTACCTTCTCCAAAAGATGTGCGGCGGATATGTTGGATTGTCCGCGAAGTAGTCTTGCATCAACATTTCGTTCCCGAGATGGCGATTTCATGGAATGCAAAGACGGCCGACGGTCGATCCTCGCCCTCTCTTTCAATTCTCATCTCCGTGCTCCTTCATGGTGAGGGCCATCACCAACATCTGCTGCTGATGGTTCTCAAGAAGCATCTCAACATCCAAGTTGTCCGACTCGGACAAATCCTCGAGCAAAAACCTCTCACGAGGGCTCAATTCCATCTACAATCACAAATACGAACACTGCATGAACCAACTATGCATAGCGCATCCCAAAGCACAAACACTAGTACTCACTGGCGGCTCGGGCGGTGGCACTGCGGTGGTGGATCCCGGTGCGGCGATGGCGACTAGTGGCGAGTCAACTCGGCTGATCCGGGGAACCGGTAAAGCGGCAAGGTGGAACAGGGTGCGGGGTGTTGGGGAACGTTGTATGAAAAACAAAAACTTTCTACGCACACGCAAGAACTATCCACGGAGGTGCATAGCTACGAGAGGGGAAGAGCATCTACATACCCTTGTAGATTGCTAAGCGGAAGCGTTTATCACGCGGTTGATGTAGTCGTAGTCTTCGTGATCCAATCACGATCCAACCGATCTAGTACCAAACAGACGACACCCCGAGTTTAGCACACGTGCGGCTCGATGATGTCTCCTCCTTCTTGATCCAGCAAGCGGGAGAAGAGAAGTATATGGGATCACAACCAACACAACGGTGTGGTGGTGATGGTGGTGGTGGAGCACCGACAACACTTTGTTAAGCGTCGCCGGGACGAGGCGGTGGAACTATGGATTAACGAGAGAGAGAGGGGCGCGAAGGGCTTGGTGTCTCCTCTTGGGGCGCCCCTCCCCTCTATATATAGGTGGAGGGGCGTGGGAAACAACCCCTCCAAGCTCTAGGGCGTAGCTTAGGGGGAGAGGACTTGGACTCCATGTCCAATCCTATTCCTACTAGGACTCCTTTTTTGCATTCCCTAGCCACATGGACTTTTGAGGACTTAGTGCGCCTGGCTCAATATGGCCAGGGCGCCTCCCTGCAGCCCATGGTAGCCCTTGGGTCATGGTGAACCAACGTGTGGACTTCTGGATCCCTCCAGAATCGTTCAAAACCTTCTGGAAGCTTCCCGGTACAATACCAAAAAAACTGCACCTTTTCCTGAACCCAAAATATGACTTCCCATATACAAATCTTTACCCCTTGACAATTCTGAGACTCCTCGTGATGTACGGGATCTCATCCGGTACTCCGAACAACATTTGGATACCACACATCAAATATCCAATACTACTCCAATGTCAACGAACGTTAAGCGTGCAACCCTACGGGTTCGGGAATTATGTAGTCATGACCGAGACACCTCTCCAGTCAATAACCAATAGCGGGACCTGGATGCCCATATTGATTCCTACATATTCCATGAAGATCTTTTATCGGTTGAACCTTTATGACAACATACGTAATTCCCTTCGTCTGTTGGTATGTTACTTGCTCGAGATTCGATCGTCGGTATCTTCATACCTAGTTCAATCTCGTTACCGGCAAGTCTCTTTACTCGTTCCGTAATACATCGTCTCATAACTAACTCCTTAGTCACTTTGCTTGAAAGCTTCATGTGATGTTGTATTATCGAGAGGGCCCAGAGATACCTCTCCGTCATACGGAGTGACGAATCCCATTATCGATTCACGCCAACAAAATAGACACATTCGGAGATACCTGTAGAGCATCTTTATGATCACCCAGTTATGTTGTGATGTTTGATAGCAGACAAGGTATTCCTCTGGTATTCGAGAGTTGCATGATCTCATGATCAAAGGAACATGTATTTAACATTCAAGAAAGCAGTAGCAATAAACTGAACGATCATACGCTAAGCTAACGGATGGGTCTTGTCCATGACAACATTCTCCTAATGATGTGATCCCGTTATCAAATGACAACACATGTCAATGGTTAGGAAACCTTAACCATCTTTCATCAACGAGCTAGTCTAGTAAAGGCTTACTAGGGACACGGTATTTGTTTATGTATTCACACATGTATTTAAGTTTCTGATCACTACAACTCTAGCATGAATAATAAACCTTTATCATGAATATGGAAATATAAAATAACAACTTTAATATGGCCTCTAGGCCATATTTCCTTCAGTCTCCCACTTGCACTAGAGTCAATAATCTAGTTCACATCGCCATGTGATTAACCCCCATAGTTCACATCGCCAGGTGATTAACACCCAAAGAGTACTAAGCTGTGATCATGTTTTTCTTGTGAGAGAAGTTTAGTCAACGGGTCTGTCACATTCAGATCTATACGTATTTTGCAAATTTCTATTTCTACAATGCTCTGCATGGAGCTACTCTAGATAATTGCTCCCACTTTCAATATGTATCCAGAATGAGACTAAGATTCATCCGAATCGGTGTCAAGGCTTGCATCAACATAACCCTTTACGACAAACTCTTCATCACCTCCATAACCAAGAAACATTTCCTTAGTCCTTTTAGGTAAATAAGGATAATTTTGACCACTGTCCAGTGATCCACTCCTAGACCACTATCGTACCCTCTTGCCAAACTCATGGCAAGGCACACAACAGGTTGGGTATACAGCATGGCATAATTTATAGAACCAACAGCTGAGGCATAGGGAATGACTTTCATTCTCTCTCTATCTTCTATCATGGTCGGGTTTTGAGTCTTACTCAACTTCACACCTTGCAACACAGGCAAGAACCCTTTCTTAGACTTATCCATTTTGAACTTATTCAAAACTTTGCCAAGGTATGTGCTTTGTGAAAGTCCTATTAAGCGTCTCGATTCATCCGAATAGATCATGATGCCCAATATGTAAGTAGCTTCATTGGGGTCTTTCATTGAAAAGCTCTAATTCAAGTATCCTTTTATGCCATCCAGAAATTCTATATCATTTCCAATCAACAATATGTCATCCACATATAATATCAGAAATTCTATAGAGCTCCCACTCACTTTCTTGCAAATACAGGCTTCACCGTAAGTTTGTATAAAACCATATGCTTTGATCACCTCATCAAAGCGTGTATTCCAACTCCGAGATGCTTGCACCAATCCATAGATGGATAGCTGGAGCTTGCACACTTTGTTATCACCTTTAGGATCGACAAAAACTTACGGCTGCATCATATACAACTCTTCCTCAATAAACCCCTTAAGGAACGCAAGTTTTTTTGACAGCCATTTGCCATATTTCATAATCATAAAATGCGGCAATTTCTAACATGATTCAGACAGACTTAAGCATCACTACGGGTGATAAAGTCTCATCATAGTCAACCCCTTGAACTTCTCAAAAACTTTTGCGACAAGTCGAGCTTTGTAGATAGTAACATTACTATCAGTGTCAGTCTTCTTCTTAAAGATCCATTTATTCTCTATGGTTTTCATATCATCGGGCGAGTCCACCAAAGTCCACACTTTGTTCTCATACATGGATCCTATCTCATATTTCATGGCCTCAAGCCATCTGTTGGAATTTGGGCTCATCATAGTTTCTTCATAGTTCGTAGGTTCGCCTTGGTCTAGTAACATGAATTTTAGGACATGACTACCATACCACTCTGGTGCGGATCATGCTTTGGTTGACCTACGAAGTTCAGTAGTAACTTGATCTGAAGTTTTATGATCATCATCATTAACTTCCTCTCTACTTGGTGTAGGCATCACGGGAAAGCCTTTCTGTGATGTGCTACTTTCCAATCCGAGAGAAGGTACAATTAGCTCATCAAGTTCTACTTTCCTCCCACTCACTTCTTTCAAGAGAAACTCCTTCTCTAGAAAGGACCCATTCTTAGCAACAAAGATCTTTCCTTCAGATCAATGGTAGAAGGTGTACCCAATAGTTTTTTAGGGTATCCTATGAAGACACGCTTCTCCGATTTGGGTTCGAGCTTATCTTTCTGAAGCCTTTTGACATAAGCATCGCATCCCCAAACTTTAAGAAACGACAACTTAGGTTTCTTGCCAAACTACAATTTATATGATGTCGTCTCAACGAATTTAGACGGTGCCCTATTTAACATGAATGCAGCTGTCTCTAATGCATAACCCCAAAACAATAGTGGTAAATCGGTAAGAGACATCATAGAACGCACCATATCTAATAAAGTATGGTTACGACATTGAGACACACCATTATGTTGTGGTGTTCTGAAGGAAATATGCCCTAGAGGCAATAATAAAGTTGTTATTTTAAATTTCCTTATTCATGATAAAGGTTTATTATTCATGCTAGAATTATATTGATTAGAAACCAAAATACATGTGTGAATACATAAACAAACGCCGTGTCCCTAGTAACCCTCTACTAGACTAGCTCGTTGATCAAAGATGGTTAAGGTTTCCTAACCATGGACATGAGTTGTCATTTGTTAATGGGATCACATCATTAGGAGAATGATGTGATGGACAAGACCCATCTGTGAGCTTAGCATAATGATCGTTCAATTTTATTCCTATTGCTTTCTTCATGTCAGATACGTATTCCTTCGACTATGATATTATGCAACTCCCGGATACCGGAGGAATGCCTTATGTGCTATGAAACGTCACAACGTAACTTGGTGATTATAAAGATGCACTACAGGTATCTCCGAAGGTGTCTGTTGAGTTGGCATAGATCAAGATTAGGATTTGTCACTCCAAGTATCGGAGAGGTATCGCTGGGCCCTCTCGGTAATACACATCATAAGCTTGCAAGCAAATGACTAAGGAGTTAGTCATGAGGTGATGTATTATGGAACGAGTAAAGAGACTTGCCATGTCCCTAGTAAGCGTCTACTAGACTAGCTGATTGATCAAAGATGGTTAAGGTTGCCTAACCATGCACATGAGTTGTCATTTGATAATGGGATCACATCATGAGGAGAATGATGTGATGGACATGAGCTGTTCGGAGGGCTGGGGTCAATCTGTAGATTGGATCGGAGGGGGACTCCAGAGCAGGCACGACGAGGCCCGGGAGGATGTGAGAGGCGGCAGTGAGTCCGGCGAAGATCAGATCACCCTGCGTGTCCGCAATGTATTCCAGAGTACCGAATTGAATTCGGTGTTTAGGGGCAAAGTTGTCGATCTGATCCAAACGACCAGTTGGGTTGGCGTGCAGCACGATGCTGCTGAACACGAAGAGTTTACCGGGGACGAAGAAGTCCCCGGATCTGATGCCTTCTCCTATGAACAGGAGAGCCATCAATCCTTTGGGCGACCCTATAGCGGAACTCTCAATGAAAGGACCAATGTCGGTGTCAAAACCAGCAGACCTCGGGGTAGGGGTCCCGAGCTGTGGATTTGAGATCGATGGGGAACAAGGGACGATGAACACGGTGTTTACCCAGGTTCGGGCCCTCTCGAAGAGGTAATACCCTACGTCCTGCTTGATTATATTAGATGTATAGTATGGTGATAGAGTAGATCGACCTCGAGATCAGCATGAGCTAAACCCTAAAGTGATGAGGTGATGGAAGTCGCTCTACCTCTAAAGACTACAATCCTCGATTTATATAGACATCGATAGGGTTAGGGTTACCGAAGACAGATTACAATGAGGGGTAAAGAGATCCTGCCTATCCTTGACTTGGAGGGCACACCATGACTTCATAGATCTTTGTCATTATGCGGCTTCTCCAGTAGGGCCCATGTTCGATGAGCCGATGCCCTGAGGACCCCTTAACCCATGACTCCCTCAATAATATTCATCACTTTTCCTCTCGTAGGCACCGATTTTGTTTAGTATGTTAATGGCAATACTGGTTATTCAGTATCTTCTATTCTTGAATAGGAAGATTAACATTAAATCTTTAATTTGGCTTGTAGAATTATGACATGCACTTCAACACTACCATGTGGACCATGTGCACATGGGCATTCACTAGTGCAGGATGCTGCTAATGCGACACTACGATTAGAGACCCTTCGAGAAACTGTGTGTGATGCAATAATCGCAAACGGTGGTGTAAGAGAACCGTCAAAAATGTGCAAAACGTTTGCGATGACGGATGCATCAAACACAGTTCAGATTTTAGTTGTGTGTGTGATGCAGGGCATATAGTTCAGTTCAATTAACTATTTGCGACGAGGAGTAACAAAAAAACGGGTAGCCAGATGAAGGCATGTGCAAGAAACAACATATGGTTCACTAGGATGAACTGTTTGTGATTTTGCAACATAAAAGAAATAGTCAGCCTGCTCAAGGTGTGTGCGATATACAACATGCGGTTCACTCGGATGAACTTTTTGTGTTGAGATGAGAGAACATAAACGGTTCAATATAACAAGATGTGTGTGATATGCGGCAAACAGGTCTGTAATCAGAAATGTGTGCGAAGACCGAGAATAACACAAATGGTTGCAGCTAATATGACGCGTGTGTTGTGCGATGGGATTGCGTACAGAACAACAACATATATATTACATGCATGATTAACCAAATTCAACATCCAATTACATAGGTGGCTACTACAACCATGGAATTTACACACACCAAAGTAAACTATTACATGCATAATTTCATAGGTTGCTACTACACACATTACACTTCCACACACCAATAAAGTAAACTATATATTACATGCATGATTAACTAGTGTAAATGATCATCTGATCATCATCTACTTCTTGTGACACTTGGTCTGCTAGTGGCTTGATCCGGGCTCGTTGATTTGGGTAACGAGGCACTTCCTCATGTCATCGATCCGCCTATGCATCTTGTAGCATGTGTACACTCTCTTGGCCACGAACCCGAGGTGAGGTTCATCTAGTCACCGCATCCAGGCCCTGCGCCAGGATACGGGATTTGTTCTCTGGGCATCCTGCTTTATCTTTTCGCAGTAGGGGTTGATGATGGCTGAGGCAAGTTCGACCAGGGAGTCCTTCTTCGTGCTGGCCCAGACCCTGTAGTGGTCACGGATTTCGACAAGCTTCTGGCAGGCCAAGCCCATAACACTGAGCGCTTTTACATCGTCGATGGTTTCCACTATGGCGAACTTGTAGTTGATGCTGCTGACAAACCTGTTGAAACGGTCGCAAAGCTCTCTGGCCATGCAGTAGTGTGATGTCTACTACACAACCTTCTTCTTGTAGACGTTGTTGGGCCTGCAAGTGCACAGGTTTGTAGGACAGTAGCAAATTTCCCTCAAGTGGATGACCTAAGGTTTATCAATCCGTAGGAGGCATAGGATGAAGATGGTCTCTCTCAAACAACCCTGCAACCAAATAACAAAAAGTCTCTTGTGTCCCCAACACAACCAATACAATGGTAAATTGTATAGGTGCACTAGTTTGGCGAAGAGATGGTGATACAAGTGCAAAATAGATAGTAGATATAGGTTTTTCTAATCTGAAATAATAAAAACAGCAAGGTAACGAGCGATAAAAGTGAGCGTAAACGATATTGCAATGATAGGAAACAAGGCCTAGGGTTCATACTTTCACTAGTGTAAGTTCTCTCAACAATAATAACATAGATAGAACATATGACAAGCCCTCAACATGCGACAAAGAGTCACTCCAAAGCCACTAATAGCGGAGAACAAACATAGAGATTATGGTCGGGTACGAAACCACCACAAAGCTATTCTTTTGGATCGATCTATAAAAGAGTTTGTACTAGAATAACACCTTAAGATACAAATCAACCAAAACCCTAATGTCACCTAGATACTCCATTGTCACCTCAAGTATCCGTGGGCATGATTATACGATATGCATCACACAATCTCAGATTCGTCCAACCAACATAAAAGTACTTCAAAGAGTGCCCCAAAGATTCTACCGGAGAGTCAAGAACGTGTGCCAACCCCTATGCATAGGTTCCCAAGTGTCAAGAAACCCGCAAGTTGATCACCAAAACATACATCAAGTGGCACATGATATCCCATTGTCACCACAGATAATCACGGCAAGACATACATCAAGTGTTCTCATAAAGACTCAATCCGATAAGAAAACTTCAAAGGGGAAACTCAATTCATCACAAGAGAATAGAGGGGGAGAAACATCATAAGATCCAACTACAATAGCAAAGCTCGGGATACATCAAGATCATGCCATAGAGGAACACGAGAGAGAACACGAGAGAGAGAGAGATCAAACACATAGCTACTGGTACATACCCTCAGCCCCGAGGGTGAACTACTCCCTCCTCGTCATGGATAGCACCGGGATGATGAAGATGGCCTCCGGTGATGGGATCCCCCTCCGACAGGGTGCCGGAACAGGGTCCCGATTGGTTTTTGGTGGCTACAGAGGCTTACGACGGTGGAACTCCCGATCTATTTTCTGTTCTGGAAGTTTTAGGGTACGTAGGTATATATGGGTGCAGGGAGAACGTCGGTGGAGCTACGGGGGCCCCATGAGGCAGGGGGCGCGCCCAAGGGGGGAGGGCACGCCCCCCACCCTCGTGAGCACCTCCCGTATCTTCTGACGTGGGGTCCAAGTCATCAGGAGGGTTCCCTTCCAAAAATAACTTCTCCAGTTGATTTCGTTCCGTTTTGACTCCGTCTGATATTCCTTTTCCTCGAAACACTGGAATAGGCATAAAACAACAAATCTGGGCTGGGCCTCCGGTTAATAGGTTAGTCCCAAAAATAATATAAAAGTGGATTATAAAGCCCAATATTGCCTAAAATAGTAGATAAAGTAGCATGGAGCAATCAAAAATTATAGATACGTTGGAGGCGTATCAGGCATCCCCAAGCTTAATTCCTGCTCGTCCTCGAGTAGGTAAATGATAAAAAGAGAATTTTTGATGCGGAGTGATACTTTGGCATAATTTCAATATAAATCTTCTTAATCATGGTATGAATATTCAGATCCGAAAGATTCAAGATAAAAGTTCATATTGACATAAAAATAATAATACTTCAAGCATACTAACAAAGCAATTATGTCTTCTCAAAATAACATGGCCAAAGAAAGTTATCCCTACAAAATCATATAGTCTGGCTATGCTCCATCTTCCCCACAAAAAGTATATAAATCATGCACAACCCCGATGACATGCCAAGCAATTGTTTCATACTTTAACATTTTCAAAACTTTTTCAATCTTCACGCAATACATGAGCGTGAGCCATGGATATAGCATTATATGTGGAATAGAATGGTGGTTGTGGAGAACACAAAAAGAGGGAATATAGTCTCACATCAACTAGGCGTATCAATGGGCTATGGAGATGCCCATCAATAGATATCAATGTGAGTGAGTAGGGATTGCCATGCAACGGATGAACTAGAGCTATAAGTATATGAAAGCTCTACAAAAGAAACTAAGTGGGTGTGCATCCAAATTGCTTGCTGACGAAGACCTAGGGCATTTTGAGGAAGCCCATCATTGGAATGTACAAGCCAAGTTCTATAATGAAAAATTCCCACTAGTATATGAAAGTGACAAAATGAGAGACTCTCTATCATGAAGATCTTGGTGCTACTTTGAAGCACAAGTGTGGTAAAAGGATAGTAGCATTGTCCCTTCTCTCTTTTTCTCTCATTTTTTATTTTTTTTATTTGGGCCTTTTCTCTTTTTTTATGGCCTTTTTTTTATTTGGGCTTCTATGGCCTCATTTATTTATTTTTTTCGTCCGGAGTCTCATCCCGACTTGTGGGGGAATCATAGTCTCCATCATCCTTTCCTCACTTGGGACAATGCTCTATAATGATGATCATCACACTTTTATTTTTCTTACAACTCAACAATTATAACTCGATACTTAGAACAAAATATGACTCTATATGAATGCCTCCGGCGGTGTACCGGGATATGCAATGAAACATGAGTGACATGTATGAAAGAATTATGAAAGGTGGCTTTTGCCACAAATATGATGTCAACTACATGATCATGCTAGCAATATGACAATGATGGAGCGTGTCATAATAAACGGAACGGTGGAAAGTTGCATGTCAATATATCTCAGAATGGCTATGGAAATGCCATGATAGGTAGGTATGGTGGCTGTTTTGAGGAAGGTTTATGGTGGGTGTATGATATCGGCGAAAAGTGCGCGGTATTAGAGAGGCTAGCAATGGTGGAAGGATGGGAAAAAGTGCGTATAATCCATGGACTCAACATTAGTCATAAAGAACTCATATAATTATTGCAAAAATCTAGAAGTTATCAAAGCAAAGTATTCCGCGGATGCTCCTAGGGGGCTAGATTGGTAGGAAAAGACCATCGCTCGTCCCCGACCGCCACTCATAAGGAAGACAATCAATAAATAAATCATGCTCCGAGTTCATCACATAACGGTTCACCATACGTGCATGCTACGGGAATCACAAACTTCAACACAAGTATTTTTTAAATTCACAACTACTCAACTAGCATGACTCTAATATTACCATCTCCATATCTCAAAACAATTATCAAGCATCAAACTTTTCTTAGTATTCAACACACTCATAAGAAAGTTTCACATATCTTGAACACCAAGTATATTAACATTAAGCAAATTACCATGCTATTAACAACTCTCAAAATAATCTAAGTGAAGCATGAGAGATCAAGTTTCTTTAAAACAAATACACCACTGTGCTCTAAAAGATCTAAGTGAAGCACTAGAGCAAAAATTATCACGCTCAAAAGATATAAGTGAAGCACTATGAGCAAAACTAACAAGCTCAAAAGATATAAGCGAAGCACATAGAGTATTCTAAAAAATTCCAATTCATGTATGGCTCTCTCTCATTAAATAATTTCAGATCTTGATACTTATTCAAACAGCAAGCAAAGCTAAATAAAACTACAATGCAAGGATAGCACAACTCATGTGAAGAAGCAAAAACTTAGGCTCAACCGATACTAACCGATAGTTGTTGAAGAAGAAAGGTGGGATGCCTACCGGGGCATCCCCAAGCTTATATGCTTGAGACTTCTTGAAATATTATCTTGGGGTGCCTTGGGCATCCCCAAGGTTGAGCTTTTGTGTCTCCTTAATTCCTCTCATATCATGGTTTCTCTTTTTATCAAAAGCTTCATTCACAACAAACTCAACAAGAACTCGTGAGATAGGTTAGTATAAACCAATGCAAAACTTTATCATTTTCTACTGTAACAAATCACTAAAATTATTATTCAACATTGAATACTAAATGCCTCTGCATATTTAATACTCCTATCATCAAATAGAATCATTAAACAATCAAACATATGCAAACAATGCAACCATAACAGCAATCTGTCAAAACACTACAGTCTGCAAAGAATGCAAGAGTATAAATACTTCCCTAACTCCAAAATTATGAACTAAAATTCCCACTGTAATAAATTTATCAGAGCTCAATATGCATAAAGATTCAACATTATACCACTCTCTGACTTTTCTAGGGAATTTTTGCAACAGCGGTAAACTTTCTGTTTTCAAACAGCAACATGCATACTAGCAAAATAAGCATGGCAAAGGCTATCCTTGACTTCTTTATTAGAACTAAAGATGCAAAACATTATTCTAACTAACAGAAAGCAAATACTAACAAAATAAAATGACGCTCCAAGTAAAACACATATCATGTGGTGAATAAAAATATAGCTCCAAGTAAAGTTACCGATGAACGAAGACGAAAGAGGGGATGCCTTCCGGGGCATCCCCAAGCTTAGTTGCTTGGTTGTCCTTGAATATTACCTTGGGGTGCCTTGGGCATCCCCAAGCTTAGGCTCTTGCCACTCCTTATTCCATAGTCCATCGAATCTTTACCCAAAACTTGAAAACTTCAACCACACAAAACTCAAAACAAAACTCGTAAGCTCCGTTAGTATAAGAAAATAAAACCACCACTTAGGTACTGTAATGAACTCATTTCAAATTCATATTGGTGTAATATTTACTGTACTCCAACTTCTCTATGGTTCATACCCGTCGATACTACTCATACATTCATCAAAATAAGCAAACAACACATAAAAAACAGAATCTGTCAAAAACAGAACAGTCTGCAGTAATCTGTATAAAACGTATAGTTCTGGAACCCCAAAAATTATGAAATAAATTTCTTGACGTGAGAAAATTTTCTATTATTCATCTGAAAAAATAATCAACCTAAAAGCACTCTCCAGTAAAAAATGGCAGCTAATCTCGTGAGTGCTAAAGTTTCTGTTTTTCACAGCAAGATCATATAAACTTCACCCAAGTCTTCCCAAAGGTTCTACTTGGCACTTTATTGAAACAAAAGCTATAAAACATGATTACTACAGTAGCATAATCATGTGGACACACAAAAACAGTAAGGATACATATTGGGTTGTCTCCCAACAAGCGCTTTTCTTTAATGCCTTTTAGCTAGGCATGATGATGACAATGATGCTCACATAAAAGATAAGAATTGAAGCATAACGGGAGCATCATGAAGCATATGACTAGCACATTTTAGTCTAACCCACTTCCTATGAATAGGGATTTTGTGAGCAAACTAATTATGGGAACAATAATCAACTAGCATAGGATGGCACAACAAGCATAACTTCAACATTTTAAGCACATAGAGAGGAAACTTGATATTATTGCAAATCCTACAAGCATATGTTCCTCCCTAATAATAATTTTCAGTAGCATCATGAGTAAACTCAACAATATAACCAGTACCTAAAGCATTCTTTTCATGATCTACAGGCATAGAAAATTTACTACTCTCCACATAAGCAAACTTCTTCTTTATAGGATACGTATCATCACAATAATCATCATAGATAGGAGGCATGCTTTCATCATAGTAAATTTACTCATCAAAGCTTGGGGGACAAAAAATATCATCTCCATCAAACATAGCTTCCCCAAGCTTGTGGCTTTGCATATCATTAGCATCATGGATATTCAAGGAATTCATACTAACAACATTGCAATCATGCTCATCATATAAAAACATTCTATAGATTTCTTCTTCTAGCACTTGAGCACAATTTTCCTTTCCATCATACTCATGAAAGATATTAAAGAGGTGAAGCGTATGAGACAAACTCAACTCCATTTTTTTGTAGTTTTCTTTTATAAACTAGACTAGTGCTAAACCAAGAAACAAAAAGATTCGATTGCAAGATCTAAAGATATACCTTCAAGCGCTAACCTCCCCAGCAATGGCGCCAGAAAAGAGCTTGATGTCTACTACACAACCTTCTTCTTGTAGACGTTGTTGGGCCTGCAAGTGCACAGGTTTGTAGGACAGTAGCAAATTTCCCTCAAGTGGATGACCTAAGATTTATCAATCCGTACGAGGCGTAGGATGAAGATGGTCTCTCTCAAACAACCCTGCAACCAAATAACAAAAAGTCTCTTGTGTAACCAACACACCCAATACAATGGTAAATTGTATAGGTGCACTAATTCGGCGAAGAAATGGTGATACAAGTGCAAAATAGATAGTAGATATAGGTTTTTGTAATCTGAAATAATAAAAACAGCAAGGTAACGAGCGATAAAAGTGAGCGTAAACAATATTGCAATGATAGGAAACAAGGCCTAGGGTTCATACTTTCACTAGTGTAAGTTCTCTCAACAATAATAACATAGATAGAACATATGACAAGCCCTCAACATGCGACAAAGAGTCACTCCAAAGCCACTAATAGCGGAGAACAAACATAGAGATTATGGTCGGGTATGAAACCACCACAAAGCTATTCTTTCGGATCGATCTATAAAAGAGTTCGTACTAGAATAACACCTTAAGATACAAATCAACCAAAACCCTAATGTCACCTAGATACTCCTTTGTCACCTCAAGTATCCGTGGGCATGATTATACGATATGCATCACACAATCTCAGATTCGTCCAACCAACATAAAAGTACTTGCAAGAGTGCCCCAAAGTTTCTACCGGAGAGTCAAGAACGTGTGCCAACCCCTATGCATAGGTTCCCAAGTGTCACGAAACCCGCAAGTTGATCACCAAAACAAACATCAAGTGGCACATGATATCCCATTGTCACCACAGATAATCACGACAATACATACATCAAGTGTTCTCATAAAGACTCAATCCGATAAGAAAACTTCAAAGGGGAAACTCAATTCATCACAAGAGAGTAGAGGGGGAGAAACATCATAAGATCCAACTACAACAGCAAAGCTCGGGATACATCAAGATCGTGCCATAGAGGAACACGAGAGAGAACACGAGAGAGAGAGAGAGAGAGAGAGATCAAACACATAGCTACTGGTACATACCCTCAGCCCCGAGGGTGAACTACTCCCTTCTCGTCATGGATAGTGCCGGGATGATGAAGATGGCCTCCGGTGCTGGAATAGGGTCTTGATTGGTTTTTGGTGGCTACAGAGGCTTGCGGCGGCGGAACTCCCGATCTATTTTATGTTCTGGAAGTTTTAGGGTTTGTAGGTATATATGGGTGCAGGGAGAACGTCGGTGGAGCTAAGGGTTCCCCACGAGGCAGGGGGGCGCGCCCGGGGGGGAGGGGCGCCCCCCCCCCCACCCTCGTGAGCACGTCCCGTATCTTTTGATGTGGGGTCCAAGTCCATCAGGTGGGTTTCCTTCCAAAAATAACTTCTCTAGTTGATTTCGTTCCGTTTTGACTCCGTCTGATATTCCTTTTCCTCGAAACACTGAAATAGGCATAAAACATCAAATCTGGGATGGGCCTCCGGTTAATAGGTTAGTCCCAAAAATAATATAAAAGTGGATAATAAAGCCCAATATTGCCTAAAACAGTAGGTAAAGTAGCATGGAGCAATCAAAAATTATAGATACGTTGGAGACGTATCATAGTGGTAGATGAGGACATGATGACCCACACACAACTGGGTGACGGCAACCTTCTGATCTATGCCAGGACGACCGGTGGTGTACTGGAGGTCGATGCCGACCAGCTTGTACTTGTCTCCAGCAAGCAACTGCTCAACGGTGTTTATGTAGTCGTCCACCACGGCCGGGTCGATGGTGTACACCATCGAGAGATCTGTCTCCCTCGCGTGGGTCTCCACTTTGTGCTCGTCGAATGATACGTCTCCAACGTATCTATAATTTTTTATTGTTCCATGCTATTATATTACCTGTTTTGGATGTTTATGGGCTTTACTTTACACTTTTATATCATTTTTGGGACTACCCTACTAACCAGAGGCCCAACCCGAATTGCTGTTTTTTTGCCTATTTCAGTGTTTCAAAGAAAAGGAATATCAAACGGAGTCCAAACAGAATGAAACCTTTGGGAGCGATCTTTTTGGAACAAACGCAATCCTGGGGACTTGGAGTGGACGTCAAGCAACAAACGAGGCGGCCACGAGGGTGCCTGGCGCGCCCCCCATCTTCGTGGGCCTCCCGAGCGTCAACCGACCTACTTCTTCCTCCTATATATATCCACGTACCCCGAAAACATCTAGGAGCACCACAAAAACCTAATTCCACCGTGGTAACCTTCTGTATCCGCGAGATCCCATCTTGGAGCCTTCGTCGGTGCTCCGTTGGAGGGGGAATCGACCATGGAGGGCCTTTACATCATATCTAAGGCCTCTCCGATGAGTTGTGAGTAGTTTACCACAGACCTTCGGGTCCATAGTTATTAGCTAGATGGTTTCTTCTCTCTCTTTGAATCTTAATACAAAGTTCTCCTCGATCTTCTTGGAGATCTATTCGATGTAACTCTTTTTGCGGTGTGTTTGTCGAGATCCGATGAATTGTGGGTTTATGATTAAGTTTATCTATGAGAAATAATTGAATCTTCTCTGAATTCTTTTATGTGTGATTAGTTATCTTTGCAAGTCTCTTCGAATTATCAGTTTGGTTTGGCCTACTAGATTGATCTTTCTTGCAATGGGAGAAGTGCTTAGCTTTGGGTTCAATCTTGCGGTGTCCTTTCCCAGTGACAGCAAGGGCAGCAAGGCACGTATTGTATTGTTGCCATTGAGGATAAAAAGATGGGATTTATATCACATTGCATGAGTTTATCCCTCTACATCATGCCATCTTTCTTAATGCGTTACTCTGTTCTTCATGAACTTAATACTCTAGATGCAGGCAGGAGTCGGTCGATGTGTGGAGTAATAGTAGTAGATGCAGAATCGTTTTGATCTACTTGTCACGGACGTGATGCCTATATACATGATCATGCCTAGATATTCTCATAACTATGCACTTTTCTATCAATTGGTCGACAGTAATTTGTTCACCCACCGTAATACTCATGCTATCTTGAGAGAAGCCACTAGTGAAACCTATGGCCCCTGGGTCTATCTTTTATCATATAAGTTTTCCATCTACTTTTATTTGCATCTTTTACTTTCGAATCTATATCATAAAAATACCAAAAATATTTATCTTATCATATTATCTCTATCAGATCTCACTTCCGCAAGTTACCGTGAAGGGATTGACAACCCCTTTATTGCGTTAGTTGCGAGGTTCTTGTTTGTTTGTGTAGGTGCGTGGGACTTTTGAGGAGCCTCCTACTGGATTGATACCTTGGTTCTAAAAAACTGAGGGAAATACTTACGCTACTTTGCTGCATCATCCTTTACTCTTCAAGGAAAACCAACGCAACGCTACCTTGGTTGTATTCGGCGTTAGAAGACACTATTATGGAGTCCGGACACTTACGATCTCGCCAGGGGCTTGGCCCTTGAGGGCCACTCCTCTTCGCCGTCATCGACGTTGGTGGAGTAGTCCGGAGGAAGGGTCCTTCCCTTCTTGGACCCTCCGGCCTCCCCAGTTGGGGAGGCCTTCCTTTTCTTCTCTTCCCCCGTTGGGGAAGAAGCTTCTTTCTTCTCCTCCTCGTCTTCGCGGGAGGAGTCCGCCTCGGAGTCATCAGATGATGAGTCTAATAACACCAGACGACAGGAACTCTTTCGAGTTCCCGTGGCCTTCTTCTTGGCCTTCTTCTCCGGCACCACGTGAGGTGCTGGAACCAGCAGCCACGTTAAGCGGGCGTCCGCTGGGTCTTCTGGCAAAGGAGCCGGACAGTTAGTCTGCCCGGCCTTCTTCAACCAGTCCTGTCAAAGGAGAGGGAGTTTAGATCGCACATAGAGTCAAACTATGGAAAGCAAGTGTCCCATAAAGGATAATATAGCTTACCTCGTCAGCCTGGCGCTGCGAGCTGAATCCGCGATCTTCGGTGGCGGATGCGGGAGCCTCGGCGCCCTTGAACAGCACCCTCCAGGCCTCTTCGTACATAGTGTCGAAGAACCTGCTCAAGGTCTGGTGCTGCGCCGGACCGAATTCCCACAAATTGAAAGCCCGTTGTTGGCACGGGAGAATCCGGCGGATGAGCATGACCTGTACTACGTTGACAAGCTTGAGCTTCTTGTTCACTAGCTTTTGGACGCAGGCTTGGAGTCCGGTCAGCTCCTCCGAATCGCCCCATGTCGGGCCCTTCTCTTTCCAGGAGGTGAGCCATGTGGGGATGCCAGATCTGAATTCGGGGGCCGCTGCCCATTCAGGGTCACGCGGCTCGGTGATATATAACCACCCCGATTGCCATCCTTTGATGGTTTCCACGAAGGCGCCTTCGAGCCATGTGACGTTGGGCATCTTGCCCACCATGGCGCCTCCGCACTCCGCTTGGCACCCGCCCACTACCTTCGGCTTGACATTAAAAGTCTTCAGCCATAAGCCGAAGTGGGGCTGGATGCAGAGGAAGGCCTCACTCATGACGATGAACACCGAGATGTTGAGGATAAAATTTGGGGCTAGATCATGGAAATCCAGGCCGTAGTAGAACATGAGCCCCCGGACAAATGGGTGGAGTGGGAAGCCCAGTCCACGGAGGAAATGTGGAAGGAATACCACCCTCTCATGGGGCTTGGGGGTGGGGACGAGTTACCCCTCGTCTGGAAGCCGGTGCGCAATGTCGTTGTGCAGGTATCCGGCTTTCCGCAGCCTTTTGATGTGCCCCTCTGTGACAGAGGAGGCCATCCACTTGCCTCCCGCTCCGGACATGGTTGGAGAAGGTTGAGGCGAGATGTGCGGGCTTGGGCGCTGGAGCTCGAGTGCACGGAAATAGATAAGCAAAGGAGGAAGAAGGCGTAGGTAAAAAGGTGGATCCTTATCCCCTTATATGGACGAAACTATGCGTCCCCACTAGCCTGATAAAACTCGCTTATCTCCCAAGCGCCATAATCAATGGTGCGGTTGGGTTACCCACGCCCGTATTGATGAGAATCCCAGAATAAGGGGACACGATCTCTGCTTTGATAAGACGTGCCAAGGAAACCGCCTCGCTAAACGCGCTGAGGTGGAACAATAAAAATGATTCGAGTAAAGGCTTGGCCGTGGTGTGACGTTATGCCACGAAATACGTCAGCAAATTGAACTTGTGTGAATATTATTCTCTCTACGGTGGAATGTGGAATTCAATTTGCAGAGCCGGACACTATCCCGGTGTTCAAAATCTTCTACGGATTATTCGGACAAGGAACCCGCCTTGCAATGCCGAAGACAATATGCGCGCCGGACTCGTCGTCATTGAAACCTGGTTCAGGGGCTACTGAGGGAGTCCTGGACTAAGGGGTGTCCGGATAGCCGAACTATCATCATTGGCCGGACTCCAAGACTATGAAGATACAATATTGAAGACTTCATCCCGTGTCCGGATCGGACTTTCCTTGGCGTGGAAGGCAAGCTTGGCAATACGGATATATAGATCTCCTACCATTGTAACCGACTCTGTGTAACCCTAGCCCTCTCCGGTGTCTATATAAACTGGAGGGTTTTAGTCCATAGGACGAACAACAATCATACCATAGGCTAGCTTCTAGGGTTTAGCCTCCTTGATCTCGTGGTAGATCTACTCTTGTAATACCCATATCATCAATATTAATCAAGCAGGACGTAGGGTTTTACCTCCATCGAGAGGGCCTGAACCTGGGTAAAAACATCGTGTCCCTTGTCTCCTGTTACCAGCCGCCTAGACGCATAGTTCGGGACCCCCTACCCGAGATCCGCCGGTTTTGACACCGACATCGAGCGTGAATCATATAGTAGATATGATCAACATAGTGATGTTCACCATCGAAAACTACTCCATCTCACGTGATGATCGGACATGGTTTAGTTGATTTGGATCACGTGATCACTTAGATGGCTAGAGGGATGTCTATCTAAGTGGGAGTTCTTAAGTAATATGATTAATTGAACTTTAATTTATCATGAACTTAGTCCTGATAGTATTTTTCAAATAATGTTGTAGATCAATAGCTCGCGTTGTTGCTTCCCTATGTTTTATATGTGTTCCTAGAGAAAACTAAGTTGAAAGATGATAGTAGAAATAATGCGGACTGGTTCCGTGATCTAAGGTTTATCCTCATTGCTGCACAGAAGAATTATGTCCTTGATGCACCGCTAGGTGACCGACCTATTGCAGGAGCAGATGCAGACGTTATGAACGTTTGGCTAGCTCAATATGATGACTACTTAATAGTTTAGTGCACCATGCTTAACGGCTTAGAATCAAGACTTCAAAGACGTTTTGAACGTCATGGACCATATGAGATGTTCCAGGAGTTGAAGTTAATATTTCAAGCAAATACCCGAGTTGAGAGATATGAAGTCTCCAACAAGTTCTATAGCTAAAAGATGGAGGAGAATTGCTCAACTAGTGAGCATGTGCTCAGATTGTCTGGGTACTACAATCGCTTGAATCAAGTGGGAGTTAATCTTCCAGATAAGATAGTGATTGACAGAGTTCTCTAGTCACCATCACCAAGTTACTAGAACTTCGTGATGAACTATAGTATGCAAGGGATGACGAAAACGATTCCCGAGCTCTTCATGATGTTGAAATCAACGAAGGTAGAAATCAAGAAAGAGCATCAAGTGTTGATGATTGACAAGACCACTAGTTTCAAGAAAAGGGAAAGAAAGGGAAAATTCAAGTAGAATGGCAAGCAAGTTGTCACTCCCGTGAAGAAGCCCAAATCTGGACCAAAGCCTGAAACTGAGTGCTTCTACTGCAAAGGAAGTGGTCACTTGAAGCAGAAATACCCTGAATATTTGTTGGATAAGTAGGATGGCAAAGTGAACAAGGGTATATTTGATATACAGGTTATTTATGTGTACCTTACTAGTGTTTATAGTAGCCCCTGGGTATTCGATACTTGTTCGGTTGCTAAAAATTAGTAACTCGAAATAGGAGTTACAGAATAAACAGAGACTAGTTGAGGGTGAAGTGACGATGTGTGTTGGAACTGGTTCCAAGACTGATGATCATCATCGCACACTCCCTATACTTCTGGGATTAGTGTTAAACCTAAATAAATGTTATTTGGCGTTTCCGTTGAGCATGAATATGATTTGATCATGTTTATTGCAATACAGTTATTCATTTAAAATTAGAGAATAGTTGTTGTTCTGTTTACAACAATAAAACCTTCGATGGTCATACACCCAATAAAATAGTTTGTTGGATCTCGATCGTAGTGATACACATATTCATAATTCTGATGCCAAAAGATGCAAAGTTGATAATGATAGTGCAACTTATTTGTGGCACTGCCGTTTGGGTCATATCGGTGTAAAGCGCATGAAGAAACTCCATAAAGATGGATTTTTTAATCACTTTGTTATGAATCATTTGATACTTGCGAACCGTGCCTTTTGGGCAAGATGACTAAAACTCCATTCTCCGGAACAATGGAACGAGCTACTGACTTGTTGGAAATAATACATACCGATGTATGCGATCCAATGAGAGTTGATGCTCGTGGTGAGTTTCGTTATTTTCTGACCTTCACAGATGATTTGAGCAGATATGGGTATATCTACTTAATGAAACACAAGTCTAAAACATTTGAAAAGTTCAAAGAATTTCAGAAGGAAGTGGAGAATCATCGTAACAAGAAAATAAAGTTTCTATGATCTGATCATGGAGGAGAATATTTGAGTTACGAGTTTGGCCTTCATAGAAAACAATGTGGAATAGTTTCACAGCTCACGCCACATGGAACACCACAGCATAATGGTGTGTCCGAACGTTGTAACCGCACTTTATTGGATATGGTGCAATCTATGATGTATCTTACCGATTTACCACTATCGTTTTGGGGTTATGCATTAGAGACAACTACATTCACTTTAAATAGGGCACCATCAAAATCCGTTGAGACGACACCTTATGAACTGTGGTTTGGCAAGAAACCAAAGTTGTCGTTTCTTAAAGTTGGGTTGCGATGCTTATGTGAAAAAGTTTCAACCTGATAAGCTTGAACCCAAATCGGAGAAGTGCGTCTTCATAGAATACCCAAAGGAAACTGTTGGGTACACCTTCTATCACAATCCGAAGGAAAGATATTCATTGCTAAGATGGATCCTTTCTAGAGAAGGAGCTTCTCTCGAAAGAAGTGAGTGGGAGGAAAGTAGAGCTTGATAAGGTAATTGTACCTTCTCCTGAATTGGAAAGTAGTTCATAACAAAATTCAGTTCCTGTGATTCCTACACCAATTAGTGAGGAAGGTAATGATGATGATCATGAAACTTGAGATTAAGTTACTACAGAATCTCGTAGGTCTTCCAAAGTACAGTCGGCACCAGAGTTGTACGGTAATGCTATTCTGGAAGTCATGTTACTGGACCATGATGAACCTACGAACTATGAAGAAGTGATGATGAGCCCAGATTCCGCGAAATGGCTTGAAGTCCATGAAAGCTGAGATGGGATCCATGTATGAGAACAAAGTGTGGACTTTGGTGGACTTGCCCGATGATCGGCAAGCCATAGAAAATAAATGGATCTTCAAGAGGAAGACAGATGCTGATAGTATTGTTACTATCTACAAAGCTTGACTTGTCGCAAAAAGTTTTTTGACAAGTTCAAGGTGTTGAATATGATGAGATTTTCTCACTCGTGTCGATGGTTAAGTGTCACACCCTAGCTAGTTCATGCATTAGAGTGTTGCATCATGTTTATTCTTTCATCAGAAACCTGAAATGGGGATGACAGAACCCCCAGCCCCCTCTGAAACCAACTAGGGTTTACTAAAAACTTTTTCAATGAACCTGAAATGCCCTTCTAAAATGCCCATCATTTTTGTCTTGGTTCAGAACCTCTGCCAAAAGTGATGCACATTTTCCTAGGTCATCTTAGGGTCTTTGAATTAAATCATAGATATTTGAATTTGGGCATTTAAAATTATATAAAATATTCAGATGCTCAAATATCTCCAAACTAAAATGTTTCATGTTGGAAATAATCCAACTATGGACCAGGAGTAGTTTGGTGATTTTAGGAGTTGCCTAAGTATTTTTAATAATTCAACAAAGTTGCAGAAGTATTAAAAAAACAGAAAACAGGAGAAATAGCAAAAACTTACCTGGCGCCCAGCACCCGGCCCACCTGCCGGCCCAGCCCAGCGCCGCTCCAGCGAGCTGCTTGCCGGCCAGGCAGGCAGGCAGGTGCCCGACGGCAACCGCAGCGCGTGCCATGCAGCTGGCCGTCGCCCTGCTTCACCTCCTTGCCTCGGGGCTGGATGGATGAGCTCCACGCCGCGCTGTAAACCTCCAGGACACCTCCATTCTCCCCCAACTCCTCTCTCTCGCGCTCCCCCGCCATGGCCGACGCCATCGCCGCCACCCCCTCGCCGTAGCCACGCCCTCCGTCAACCCCACGCCGTGCCTCCGTGTCCAGGAGCTCCGCTACCCTCCTCTCCTTCGAGCAAGCCAAGCCTCGAGCGCTCGCAAGGCCCGAGCCCACCGCATCGACCTCGACCGAACCGCCGTCGCCGGAGATCCCCTTCAACGCCGACGTCGCTCCGGCCCATCCCCGGCCGCACCAAGTGCTTCGTCGAACTCCCTGTGAGCTTAGCCATCTTCCCCTCCCTTCTTTTCTTGCTCCCGAGCCATGTAGCGACCTCCCGGAGCTCAACCGCACCCACCGCCGGGGAGCTCGTCGCCGACGTGCTCCCGGTCACCCTCCGGCCACAAACTGGTGTCCATCATGTTCACCATGTCACGTAGCACCTAACCAGCTACTCCCCGCACCTCACTGACCCCTCTAGCGTAAAGTTCGTCTTCGGCCAAACTCTGGTGGCTGCCAAAGTCGTCGCCGGCGCCAACTCCGGCCACCCCGACCCCAACGGACTCCACCAAGAGCTGCGGCTCCTCCTCAGGTCCACTCCGATGGCCTCCGCAACTCATTTGGTTGCCGGAATGGCCAAAACCACTTCCGACGCCGCGTTGGGCTCGCCGGCGGCTAAACGCCGGTGCAGCCGACCCGGGTTTGACCACGGGTGGGCCCTGGTTGACTCTCCTGAGTCAATGACAGGTGGGGCCCAGCCCTGTTAACTAATTAGGATTAGTTTAAATTAATTTTAGTTTAGCTAATCACACTGACACGCGGGACCCACTGTCAGGTTTTACCCGGACCGTGTCCCGTTGACCCGCTGATGTCACACTGACGTCAGGCTGACGCAGTAATTGATTTTCTGGATTTATTCTAATATAGGAAATTCCAGAATATAGTTTAAACTTCAAAAATTCATAACTTTTAATCTATAACTCCAAATCAGACAAGTTATATATGAAAAATGATCAGAAAAATCCAATCTATCCATCTGTACTATTTTCATGCATGATTAAACAAGTTAACTTGATGTTTAATGTAGAACAAGGTAAAACACTTTAAAGGGCCATGTATGAGTTTGAAATTTGAATCTTTGGTTCAAATTGGTTCAAACCCTTCTGGTCTTAGTTGCATTAGCCCAACACACTCATATTGCCATGTTTCATGCATGCATCATGTTGTCGCACATTGTTTGGTGATGGTTGTGTATCGGTGTTCTTTGCGGCAGGTTCTGCCTCCGAGGAGTACCGTGATTACCCTAGCGAAGAACCGTATCAGTGCATCGAACCATCAGGCAAGCAACCAATTATTTGATCATATCGATACAATCCCATGTTCTCGCTCCTGCTCTCTTCTACTGCATTAAGACAACGCGTTTCAAACTGCTGTGTGCTACGGTAGTTGAACCCACTTCCTCTGCATGACCTGTCATTGCCACAGTAACTAGATGAAACCCACTAGCATGTGTAGGAGTTGTTTGAGCCATATGTATGTGTTGTTCCTACCTTGCTATGCCTGCTATGCTTAGAGTCGTGTCAGGTCTGGTTCATCTGGGTGATGGACTAGAGTGAAATGATTATGTCGGTAATGAGAGTGGTGTGGTGAACACGATTTGGTAAAGGTATCGATGAGAGGCCATGTAGGAGTACATGGTGGGTTGTTTCATTGAAGCCGACCTTAAGCACTGAGATCTGTATGTGTGATTTAAGATTCAGCTACTACCATGCATTGGGCCCGAAACCAATGGACCCTCTCGACTTCTTATTCACCCTAGTTCTCTGTCCAGGAGTTGCAAGTAGTTTCTGGTGTTTGTAGCCTACTGGAGGCCGTGGACAGCACTGACCGTAGGGGGGGCTGTCATGCGGTAGGTACGTGGCACGGTGTACCGAATACCCGTTAGGTATCTCGGGAACCCTGTTCACATCGTTTGGGGCTGTGAGCGAAACCTCGGCCGGATCTCCTCATGGATGGAACCCGAATAGGTGATTAGGTAGGTCGTGGCCGACACCCACATTGGGCTTCCGCTTGAAGGTTGCCGAGTACATGTCGTGTAAATACGGTAAGTGGTGAGAGCGTGTATGAAGAAGTAAACCCCTGCAGGGTTATCATGATCTATTCGAATAGCCGCGTCCGCGGTAAAGGACTACTTGGTTGCCTATACAGTTCATAGACAAGTAAATGGAAACTACTAAAAGCCTCAAGATAAGTGTGAGTGCCGAGGATGGCTCTTCCGTAGGAAGACGGAGGTGGATCCCCGGTAGTGTATTGAAGTGGTGAGTAGTGGACTCGTGTGCGCAAAACCATTTCAAGTTGGAGTCTCGTAGGATAGCCTAGCCAAGAGTCAAAGCTGGCTTGCTGCAATAACTCCACCAACCCTTCTTGATAATGTGCATGTATGTAGGATCTGATGTAAGTCTTGTTGAGTACCTTTGTACCCATGTTGCTATAATCTACATTTTTACAGAAGACGCTGCAACCCCTTCTGATGGGTTCTTCGTAGACGTTGACATCAATGAGTAGGCTAAGGCCCAGGTGGTGATCCTGAGCTTGTGAAGGACCACATAGTATAGCTAGGGTTTCCAAGCCTCTTTTATTTTACTAGTTGTCTGTACTCAGACAAGTTACTTCTACTGCTGGTTTGTATGACTGTATGACTTGAATGCTGGGTCGTGTGACCCGTACCTATGTGTATGTTATGTATGGCTCCCTGAGCCTTAAATAAAGTACTTGTGTCTTAGAGTCATGTTGTGATGCCTTGTTGTATTTGCACATATCGAGCATATTGTGTGTATGATTGAAATGCTTGGTATGTGTGGGATCTGACTATCTAGTTGTTTATCTTTAGTAGCCTCTCTTACCGGGAAATGTCTCCTAGTGTTACCACTGAGCCATGGTAGCTTGCTACTGCTCTGGAACACTTAGGCTGGCCGGCATGTGTCCTTCTTCGTCCCTGTGTCTGTCCCTTCGGGGAAATGTCACGCATTGAGTACCGGAGTCCTGTTAGCCCGCTACAGCCCGGTTTACCGGAGTCCTGCTAGCCCAGTGCTACAGCCCGGACCCACTTGCTGATGACCGGCACGTTTGATGCTGGGTCATGGATGCCTGTCCCTGTAAGTCTGTGCCACTTTGGGTTTACGACTAGCCATGTCAACCCGGGCTCCTTATCATATGGGTGCTAGTGACACTATCATATACGTGTGCCAAAAGGCGCAAACGGTCCCGGGCAAAGGTAAGACGACACCCGTGGGAATACCGTGCGTGAGGCCTCAAAGTGATATGAGGTGTTACATGCTAGACCTATGTGGCATCGAGTCGGGGTCCTGACAGCGTTGGTATCAGAGCCGGACTGCCTGTAGGTTCTCCAAGCCAAACTGGTCGATGTTGAGTCTAGAAATTCTTTAGTTATATGTAGGGGAATTGTTTGTGGGTTGGAACGTAAGGCTCTTTTTACTCCTTTATCTTATGACATTCTGATCTGAGTCAGTCTATTCTTCCATCGGGGGTTAAGGAATTAGGATCTTTTCTCTCTATCAGGTTCACGTGTTACTAATCAGTAGTACCTTATAGGTTTGATGGATACAAGCCTAGTTCAGTTCTACTACCACATTATGTTGCTAGGATGGACTCAAAACTTGATATGATGTTGTTGAGTGTGTATGAAATCCTTTGTCAAATGTCTCAAAATCCTTCTTGAGCATTTACAGCCGTTATGCTGTCAAAATTTTGCTAGAAATTCTAATGCCTTTGCATTATGATTGTGCTTTCAGATGGCCACTCGCGACCTCAATCAAGTGGTTCGCCTGACTCGATGCCTAGATGTACCCGGCCATACTGCCATGTTGGTCAGGGTAATGACTGAGGCTGGATACCGTTGGTATCCTGAGTACACGGTCGAAGAGCAATTTCGAGACTTTAACCAAAGCCAGTATCTCTGCACTGTCAGGATATTTCCATCTTATCCTGGATCCACCGAGCCCCTTCACTGCTCCTATGGACTCGGGGTTACTATTGAGATGGCTGTGCAGGATGCCTCCTATTCTATGATGACCATCATGCGAGTCAGGTCTGGCCTATTTCGGGACTCTGATTTCCGGTATATGCCAGGATCACTTCCGGGAGCACAAGGGTATCTACAGGCTATCTATGCTGACCCCACTCAGGAGGATTCACGGACTCGCACCACTGTTGAGATGCTCGAGGATAAGAACCATGAAAATCGGGCCTTGAGGCTAGAGCTCTTCAATACCCGTGCTGACCATTGGGCCACGTTGACTCGGTTTGCACCGGCGGTGCAAGCTGGATATTCGGATATGCACGATCTCTATCCTGTGAGATCTGCTCTGCCAGACGTGATGGGTTGGCGTGAAGTAGGAGGCATCACCCCACCTCGCGGTCCCCGCAGGCCACCGTCTGTTGGTCCAAGACCTCATCCTAGCCCCTATGGTCCACAAGCTCCGCGAGATCGTCTGTTTCCGGATGATCATGTTGAGCTTCCAGGCTATGGAGGTAATTTCTACGAGGACTACTACGGATCGGTCTGAGTTAGTGATAGTATCACTAGTTCGTACTAGCTGTGTCGTCTATCGTCCTGCGTGACTCGTGGGATATGACCTAGTTTGTACCACCTTCCGGAGGTGTAGAAAAATAATGTATAGGAGCTCGGAGTGCCTCCGATGAGATGTAATCCTCTTTTCACCGTAATAGTACCTTGTTTGGTCTTGTACTAAACCTTGTATGGTGTGTATGACGATGGAATAAAAGAAGCAGTTTCTGTATCTACCATGTCATACGGATGATCATCTTGCATTCCGAGTTATTCCTTACATTCTGTATCCTATGTCGGAATCTTATCATTCTGACTAAATCATTGTCTTGTTTACCTAGGATGGCCAACACGCGAAATAACCCTGCTCCTCAAGAGCAGGCCGAAGGCAGTGAAGTCAGGAATGCAAATTTGCCTCATCCTCCTTCCCTAGCCGAAGTTATGCTGGAAGCCGAGAGAAACAAGCGGGAGACCAACCGTTTGTTGGAGCGTATTGAACAGAACACAGCACGCCATCAGAGAAATAACTTGGTGTCACTCAGTGATTTCATCAAGTTACATCCACCCACGTTCCACCACTCCGTCGAGCCTCTCGACGCTGATGACTGGCTTCGCAGTATTTCTCACAAACTGCGCTCCGCGCTAGTAGCTGAGGCTGACAAGGTCACCTTTGCTGCATATCATCTTGAAGGCCCCGCCAGTCTATGGTGGGAGAATTATGGAGCTATGCGCCCAGCGGGCCATGTCACTACTTGGGCTGAATTCAGCGAGGCTTTCCGTGAACATCACATTCCGGAGGGTCTCATGGACCGTAAGCGTGAGGAATTTTGCAGTTTCACTCAAGGCCGACTCTCTGTGGATGCTTACAGCAGGGAGTTCGGTAACCTCGCACGATATGCCACTGAGGAAGTTTCTACTGATGCCAAGAAGCAAGCAAGGTTCCGTAAGGGACATAGTCCTGAGCTTCGTCGCGACCTCCGTCTGCATGAGTGCACATCTTTTCAGTGCTGAGACTGGTCAGTCTGATTATGACGCAACACGCAAGCATGGCCGTGACGTGGGTTCCTCATCCGGTGCTGGCCCTCAGAAGCGCCGCGTGTGGGTGCCCAACACTGCCCTGCCACCCAGGTTCACACCGAGGCCATCCTTCCAGGCGCCTCGCCCCGTTGAACAGTTCGCACCAGCCAAGCCCTATGGTGGTCCAACCAACAGTGCTCCTCCACGTACCAGTTCTGTGACTTGCTTTAAGTGTGGGGAATCTGGCCACTATATGCGTGAGTGTCCCCAAACCAACCCCAACCAATCTGCTAAAGCTGTTGGCCATGGTAAGCCGACAGGTAAAGTGTTCCACGCCAAGCCGGCCACCGCTACACGTGGCCATGTCAACTGTATCTCTGCCGAAGAAGCTCAAGAGGATCCCAACGTCGTTCTCGGTACGCTCCTTGTTAATTGCCACCCGGCATCTGTTCTTTTCGATACAGGAGCATCTCATTCATTTATATCCGAGAGCTATGCTCGTCTGCATAACACCACATTCTGTGAGATGCCCACCTCTATGGTAATTCAAACTCCGGGATCCAAATGGCAAACCTCTAGGGTAAGTCATGGAAATGAAATCCAAGTCGACAGGCTTGTTTTCCTTGCATCTTTGATAGCTCTTAAATCTTCAGATATTAATATCATCTTGGGTATGGACTGGATGTCAGCCCATCATGCCAAAATTGATTGCTTCTCTAGGACTGTTCAACTCACCCATCCTTCGGGGAAGATAGTCAATGTCTTGACCCGATTAGCCAAGCGACAGTTATATTCTCTTAACGCCAGCCCTTTACCAGACCTTGAGGACGTTCCGGTAGTCCGTGACTTCCCGGATGTCTTCCCAGAGGAATTGCCAGGTGTTCCACCTGACAGGGATGTTGAGTTCGTAATAGACCTTATTCCAGGAACCGTTCCGATTGCTAGAAGACCCTATAAGATGGCACCACTAGAACTAGCCGAGCTTAAGAAACAACTCGATGAGTCCTTGAAAAAGGGTTTCATCCGACCTAGTTCATCTCCGTGGGCTTGCCCCGTCCTCTTCGTCAAGAAGAAGGATGGTACGGACCGGATGGTTGTAGATTATCAACCTGTCAATTTGGTCACAATCAAGAACAAATATCCGCTCCCCAGGATCAACGACCTGTATGATCAGCTCGCTGGATCCTCAGTCTTCTCCAAAATGGATTTGAGGTTGGGCTACCATCAAATCAAAATCAGGAACGGGGACATTCCTAAAACGGCCTTTGTTACTCGTTATGGCCAATACGAGTACACCGTCATGTCCTTCGGTTTAACCAACGCTCTAGCCACCTTTTCTCGGTTAATGAACTCAATCTTCATGGAGTATTTGGATAAATTCGTCGTGGTTTACCTCGATGATATACTCATCTACTCCAAGAACGAGGAAGAACATGCCGAACATCTAAGGCTAGTGTTGAAGAAACTTCGAGAGCATCGTCTTTATGCCAAATTCTCTAAATGTTAATTTTGGTTGTCAGAAGTGACCTATTTGGGTCATGTAATATCTGGTAAAGGTATTGCTGTTAACCCTGAGCGAGTTCAAGCCGTCCGTAATTGGACTCCACCTGAGTCGGTCAAGCAAGTTCGGAGTTTTCTGGGCTTAGCGAGCTATTGCCGTCGCTTTGTCGAGAACTTCTCCAGAGTTGCTAAACCTCTAACCGAACTCCTCAAGAAAGATAAAAAGTTCGAATGGACTCCACAATGTGAGCACGGCTTTCAGGAACTGAAAAGACGCCTGACTTCTGCTCCCGTACTGGTACCGCCAGACTTCTCTAAGGACTTTGTTATCTACTGCGACGCCTCGCGACAAGGACTAGGCTGTATTCTCATGCAAGATCGACACGTAATTGCTTACGCTTCACGGCAATTGCACCCACATGAGGAGAATTATCCTACTCATGATCTAGAGCTTGCAGCTGTAGTCTATGCACTTAAAACCTGGCGACATTACCTCCTCGGTAATCGTTGCGAAATATTCACTGATCACCAAAGTCTAAAGTACATCTTCACCCAACCGGATTTGAATCTCAGGCAAAGACGTTGGGTCGAGTTGATCACAGATTTCGACTTAGGAATAACTTACACCCCAGGGAAAGCCAACGTCATGGCTGATGCGCTAAGTCGTAAATCTTATTGTAACAACCTGATGTTACAACAAAGTCAACCGCTTCTCCATGAGGAATTTCGGAAGCTTAACCTTCACATTGTTCCTCAAGGATTTCTTTCCACCTTGGTGGCGAAACCTACCCTTACGGATCAGATCATCAAAGCACAGAAGATAGATCCGGGAATTTCCCACATCAAGAGAAACATCAAGAAAGGAGTTGCGAATTGTTTCTCCATTGATGATCAAGGGGTCGTATACTTCGGGAATCGACTAGTGGTTCCCAAGGTGCGAAACCTGAGACGATTGATCCTTAAGGAAGCTCATGAATCTCCTCTCACCATTCATCCCGGTAGTACCAAGATGTATCAGGACCTACGCCAGAGGTTCTGGTGGACTAGGATGCAGAGAGAAATTGCTCAGTATATTGCTAATTGCGACGTCTGCCGTCGTGTAAAAGCAGATCATCAACGGCCTGGTGGTACCCTTCAACCCCTAGCTATTCCTGAATGGAAATGGGATAAAATTGGTATGGATTTCATTACCGGTTTTCCCAGGACCAAGAGAGGGAATAATGCTATCTTCGTCGTGGTCGATCGTCTTTCCAAGGTAGCCCATTTCTTACCTGTTCGTGAGAGTATAACCGCTAGTTAGTTGGCAGACTTATACATCTCCCGAATCGTGTCTCTCTATGGTGTTCCTTTGGAAATTAACTTGGATCGAGGAAGTCTTTTCACCTCTCGATTTTGGGAAAGTTTCCAAAATGCTATGGGAACCCGCCTTTCCTTTAGCACCGCTTTTCACCCTCAATCAAGTGGTCAAGTAGAACGCGTCAACCAGATTCCAGAAGACATGCTTCGAGCCTCTGTTATCTCATTCGGAATGGAGTGGGAGAAATGCCTTCCATTTGCCGAATTTGCTTACAACAACAGCTATCAATCTAGCTTGGGTAAAGCCCCTTTTGAAGTTCTCTATGGACGACGGTGTCGAACACCCCTTACCTGGTCAGAAACCGGGGAAAGACAATTCTTTGGCCCGGATATGATTCAGGAAGCAGAAGAGCAAGTTCGCATCATTCGTGAAAAGTTGAAAACAGCCCAATCTCGTCAAAAGAGTCAGTATGACCGAAAACATAGGGCTATGACTTTCGAGGTTGACGAGAAGGCTTACCTTCGGGTTACCCCTCTGAAGGGAACCCATTGTTTCGGTATCAAAGGCAAATTGGCTCCTCGTTACATTGGACCTTTTCGCATTCTCGCTAAACGAGGAGAAGTTTCCTACCAGTTGGAACTACCTCCGCATCTCTCCAGAGTCCACGATGTCTTCCACGTTTCTCAACTCAGGCGTTGCTTCTCGGATCCTATCCGTGGAGTGGACCACGAAACGCTTGATCTCCAAGATAATCTCACGTATCGAGAATACCCCATTCGTATCCTCGATCAGGCCGAGCGTACCACTCGACGTCATAATATCAAGTTTCTCAAAGTTCAATGGTCGCACCATTCTGAGGATGAAGCAACTTGGGAAAGGGAGGATCGTCTTCGACTCGAGTATCCCGCCTTCTTTCCGGAGGAACCCAAATCTCGGGACGAGATTCTTTTGAGTGGGGGTGAGTTGTCACACCCTAGCTAGTTCATGCATTAGAGTGTTGCATCATGTTTATTCTTTCATCAGAAACCTGAAATGGGGATGACAGAACCCCCAGCCCCCTCTGAAACCAACTAGGGTTTACTAAAAACTTTTTCAATGAACCTGAAATGCCCTTCTAAAATGCCCATCATTTTTGTCTTGGTTCAGAACCTCTGCCAAAAGTGATGCACATTTTCCTAGGTCATCTTAGGGTCTTTGAATTAAATCATAGATATTTGAATTTGGGCATTTAAAATTATTAAAATATTCAGATGCTCAAATATCTCCAAACTAAAATGTTTCATGTTGGAAATAATCCAACTATGGACCAGGAGTAGTTTGGTGATTTTAGGAGTTGCCTAAGTATTTTTAATAATTCAACAAAGTTGCAGAAGTATTAAAAAAACAGAAAACAGGAGAAATAGCAAAAACTTACCTGGCGCCCCGCACCCGGCCCACCTGCCGGCCCAGCCCAGCGCCGCTCCAGCGAGCTGCTTGCCGGCCAGGTAGGCAGGCAGGTGCCCGACGGCGACCGCAACGCGCGCCACACAGCTGGCCGTCGCCCTGCTTCACCTCCTCGCCTCGGGGCTGGATGGATGAGATCCACGCCGCGCCGTGAACCTCCAGGACACCTCCATTCTCCCCCAACTCCTCTCTCTCGCGCTCCCCCGCCATGGCCGACACCATCGCCGCCACCCCCTCGCGGTAGCCACGCCCTCCGTCAACCCCACGCCGTGCCGCCGTGTCCAGGAGCTCCGCTACCCTCCTCTCCTTCGAGCAAGCCGAGCCCCGAGCGCTCTCAAGGCCCGAGCCCACCGCATCGACCTTGACCGAGCCGCCGTCGCCGGAGATCCCCTTCAACGCCGACGTCGCTCCGGCCCGTCCCCGCCCGCACCAAGTGCTTCGTCGAACTCCCTATGAGCTTAGCCATCTTCCCCTCCCTTCTTTTCTTGCTCCCGAGCCGTGTAGCGACCTCCCGAAGCTCAACCGCACCCACCGCCACGGAGCTCGTCGCCGACGTGCTCCCGGTCACCCTCCGGCCACAAACTGGTGTCCATCATGTTCACCATGTCACATAGCACCTAACCAGCTACTCCCCGCACCTCACCGACCCCTCTAGCGTAAAGTTCGTCTTCGGCCGAACTCCGGTGGCCGCCAAAGTCATCGCCGGCGCCAACTCCGGCCACCCCGACCCCAACGGACTCCACCAAGAGCTGCGGCTCCTCCTCAGCTCCACTCCGATGGCCTCCGCAACTCATTTGGTTGCCGGAATGGCCAAAACCACTTCCGCCGCCGCGTCGGGCTCGCCGGCGGCTAAACGCCGGTGCAGCCGACCCGGGTTTGACCACGGGTGGGCCCTGGTTGACTCTCCTGAGTCAATGACAGGTGGGGCCCAGCCCTGTTAACTAATTAGGATTAGTTTAAATTAATTTTAGTTTAGCTAATCACACTGACACGCGGGACCCACTGTCAGGTTTGACCCGGACCGTGTCCCGTTGACCCGCTAATGTCACACTGACGTCAGGCTGACGCAGTAATTGATTTTCTGGATTTATTCTAATATAGGAAATTCCAGAATATAGTTTAAACTTCAAAAATTCATAACTTTTAATCTGTAACTCCAAATCAGACAAGTTATATATGAAAAATGATCAGAAAAATCCAATCTATCCATCTGTACTATTTTCATGCATGATTAAAAAAGTTAACTTGATGTTTAATGCAGAACAAGGTAAAACACTTTAAAGGGCCATGTATGAGTTTGAAATTTGAATCTTTGGTTCAAATTGGTTCAAACCCTTCTGGTCTTAGTTGCATTAGCCCAACACACTCATATTGCCATGTTTCATGCATGCATCATATTGTCGCACATTGTTTGGTGATGGTTGTGTATCGGTGTTCTTTGTGGCAGGTTCTGCCTCCGAGGAGTACCGTGATTACCCTAGCGAAGAACCGTATCAGTGCATCGAACCATCAGGCAAGCAACCAATTATTTGATCATATCGATACAATCCCATGTTCTCGCTCCTGCTCTCTTCTACTGCATTAAGACAACGCGTTTCAAACTGCTGTGTGCTACGGTAGTTGAACCCACTTCCTCTGCATGACCTGTCATTGCCACAGTAACTAGATGAAACCCACTAGCATGTGTAGGAGTTGTTTGAGCCATATGTATGTGTTGTTCCTACCTTGCTATGCCTGCTATGCTTAGAGTCGAGTCAGGTCTGGTTCATCTGGGTGATGGACTAGAGTGAAATGATTATGTCGGTAATGAGAGTGGTGTGGTGAACACGATTTGGTAAAGGTATCGATGAGAGGCCATGTAGGTGTAGATGGTGGGTTGTTTCATTGAAGCCGACCTTAAGCACTGAGATCTGTATGTGTGATTTAAGATTCAGCTACTACCATGCATTGGGCCCGAAACCAATGGACCCTCTCGACTTCTTATTCACCCTAGTTCTCTGTCCAGGAGTTGCAAGTAGTTTCTGGTGTTTGTAGCCTACTAGAGGCCGTGGACAGCGCTGACCGTAGGGGTGGGCTGTGTTGCGGTAGGTACGTGGCACGGTGTACCGAATACCTGTTAGGTGTCTCGGGAACCCTGTTCACATCGTTTGGGGCCGTGAGCGAAACCTCGGCCGGATCTCCTCATGGATGGAACCCGAATAGGCGATAAACCTGGACTAGAGACTTAGGTGATTAGGTAGGTCGTGGCCGACACCCACGTTGGGATTCCGCTTGAAGGTTGCCGAGTACATGTCGTGTAAACGACGGTAAGTGGTGAGAGCGTGTATGAAGAAGTACACCCCTGCAGGGTTATCATGATCTATTCGAATAGCCGCGTCCGCGGTAAAGGACTACTTGGTTGCCTATACAGTTCATAGACAAGTAAATGGAAACTACTAAAAGCCTCAAGATAAGTGTGAGTGCCGAGGAGGGCTCTTCCGTAGGAAGACGGAGGTGGATCCCCGGTAGTGTATTGAAGTGGTGAGTAGTGGACTCGTGTGCGCAAAACCATTTCAAGTTGGAGTCTCGTAGGATAGCCTAGCCAAGAGTCAAAGCTGGCTTGCTGCAATAACTCCACCAACCCTTCTTGATAATGTGCATGTATGTAGGATCTGATGTAAGTCTTGCTGAATACCTTTGTACTCATGTTGCTATAATCTACATTTTTACAGAAGACGCTGCAACCCCTTCTGATGGGTTCTTCGTAGACGTTGACATCAATGAGTAGGCTAAGGCCCAGGTGGTGATCCTGAGCTTGTGAAGGACCACGTAGTATAGCTAGGCTTTCCAAGCCTCTTTTATTTTACTAGTTGTCTGTACTCAGTCAAGTTACTTCCGCTGCTGGTTTGTATGACTGTATGACTTGAATGCTGGGTCGTGTGACCCGTACCTATGTGTATGTTATGTATGGCTCCCTGAGCCTTAAATAAAGTACTTGTGTCTTAGAGTCATGTTGTGATGCCTTGTTGTATTTGCACATATCGAGCATATTGTGTGTATGATTGAAATGCTTGGTATGTGTGGGATCTGACTATCCAGTTGTTTATCTTTAGTAGCCTCTGTTACCGGGAAATGTCTCCTAGTGTTACCACTGAGCCATGGTAGCTTGCTACTCCTCTGGAACACTTAGGCTGGCCGGCATGTGTCCTTCTTCGTTCCTGTGTCTGTCCCTTCGGGGAAATGTCACGCATTGAGTACCGGAGTCCTGTCAGCCCGCTACAGCCCGGTTTACCGGAGTCCTGCTAGCCCAGTGCTACAGCCCGGACCCCTTGCTGATGACCGACACGTTCGATGCTGGGTCATGGATGCCTGTCCCTGTAAGTCTGTGCCACTTTGGGTTTATGACTAGCCATGTCAGCCCGGGCTCCTTATCATATGGGTGCTAGCGACAGTACCATATAAGTGTGCCAAAAGGCGCAAATGGTCCCGGGCAAAGGTAAGACGACACCCGTGGGAATACCGTGCGTGAGGCCTCAAAGTGATACGAGGTCTTACATGCTAGACCTATGTGGCATCGAGTCGGGGTCCTGACATTAAGTCTGTCCGAATCATGTTAGCAATTGCCACATTTTATGAAATCTGGCAAATGGATGACAAAACTGCATTCCTTCATGGATTTTTTAAAGAAGAGTTGTATATGATGCAACCAGAAGGTTTTGTCAATCCTAAAGATGCTAACGAAATGTGCAATCTCCAGCGATCCATCTATGGACTGGTGCAAGCATCTCGGAGTTGGAATATACGCTTTGACGAGTTGATCAAAGCATATGGTTTTATACAAACTTTTGGAGAAGCTTGTATTTGCAAGAAAGTGAGTGGGAGCTCTGTAGCATTTCTAAAACTATATGTAGATGACATATTGTTGATTGAAATGATATAGAAATTCTGGATAGCATAAAAGGATACTTGAATAAGAGTTTTTCAAAGAAAGACCTCGGTGAAGCTCCTTACACATTGATCATCAAGATCTATAGAGATATATCAAGACACTTGATAATATTTTTCAATGAGCACATACCTTGATAAGATTTTGAAGTAGTTCAAAATGGAACAGTCAAAGAAGGAGTTCTTGCCTGTGTTGAAAGGTGTGAAGTTGAGTAAGACTCAAAACCCGACCATGGTAGAAAATAGAAAAAGAATGAAAAGTCATTCCCTATGCCTCAGTCATAGGTTCTATAAAGTATGCTATGCTGTGTACTAGACCTATTGTATACCTTGCTCTGACTTTGGCAAGGGAGTACAATTTTTGATCTAACAGTAGATCACTGGACAGCGGTCAAGAATATCCTTAGTGAGGACTAAGGAAATATTTCTCTCACCATTAATCCCGGTAGTACCAAGATTTATCAGGACCTACGCCAGAGGTTCTGGTGGACTAGGATGAAGAGAGAAATTGCTTAGCACATTTGTAATTGCGACGTCTGCCGTCGTGTAAAAGCAGAGCATCAACGGCCTGTTGGCACCCTTCAACCCCTAGCTATTCCTGAATGGAAATGGGATAAAATTGGTATGGATTTCATTACCGGTTTTCCCAGGACCAAGAGAGGGAATAATGCTATCTTCGTCGTGGTCGATCGTCTTTCCAAGGTAGCCCATTTCTTACCTGTTCGTGAGAGTATAAACGCTAGTCAGTTGGCAGACTTATACATCTCCCGAATCGTGTCTCTCCATGGTGTTCCTTTGGAAATTAACTCGGATCGAGGAAGTCTTTTCACCTCTCGATTTTGGGAAAGTTTCCAAAATGCTATGGGAACCCGCCTTTCCTTTAGCACCGCTTTTCACCCTCAATCAAGTGGTCAAGTAGAACGCGTCAGCCAGATTCTAGAAGACATGCTTCGAGCCTCTGTTATCTCATTCGGAATGGAGTGGGAGAAATGCCTTCCATTTGCCGAATTTGCTTACAACAACAGCTATCAATCTAGCTTGGGTAAAGCCCCTTTTGAAGTTCTCTATGGACGACGGTGTCGAACACCCCTTAACTGGTCAGAAACCGGGGAAAGACAATTCTTTGGCCCGGATATGATTCAGGAAGCAGAAGAGCAAGTTCGCATCGTTCGTGAAAAGTTGAAAACAGCCCAATCTCGTCAAAAGAGTCAGTATGACCGAAAACATAGGGCTATGACTTTCGAGGTTGACGAGAAGGCTTACCTTCGGGTTACCCCTCTGAAGGGAACCCATCGTTTCGGTATCAAAGGCAAATTGGATCCTCGTTACATTGGACGTTTTCGCATTCTCGCTAAACGAGGAGAAGTTGCCTACCAGTTGGAACTACCTCCGCATCTCTCCAGAGTCCACGATGTCTTCCACGTTTCTCAACTCAGGCATTGCTTCTCGGATCCTATCCGTGGAGTGGACCACGAAACGCTTGATCTCCAAGATAATCTCACGTATCGAGAATACCCCTTTCGTATCCTCGATCAGGCCGAGCGTACCACTCGACGTCATAATATCAAGTTTCTCAAAGTTCAATGGTCGCACCATTCTGAGGATGAAGCAACTTGGGAAAGGGAGGATCGTCTTCGACTCGAGTATCCCGCCTTCTTTCCGGAGGAACCCAAATCTCGGGACGAGATTCTTTTGAGTGGGGGTGAGTTGTCACACCCTAGCTAGTTCATGCATTAGAGTGTTGCATCATGTTTATTCTTTCATCAGAAACCTGAAATGGGGATGACAGAACCCCCAGCCCCCTCTGAAACCAACTAGGGTTTACTAAAAACTTTTTCAATGAACCTGAAATGCCCTTCTAAAATGCCCATCATTTTTGTCTTGGTTCAGAACCTCTGCGAAAAGTGATGCACATTTTCCTAGGTCATCTTAGGGTCTTTGAATTAAATCATAGATATTTGAATTTGGGCATTTAAAATTATATAAAATATTCAGATGCTCAAATATCTCCAAACTAAAATGTTTCATGTTGGAAATAATCCAACTATGGACCAGGAGTAGTTTGGTGATTTTAGGAGTTGCCTAAGTATTTTTAATAATTCAACAAAGTTGTAGAAGTATTAAAAAAACAGAAAACAGGAGAAATAGCAAAAACTTACCTGGCGCCCAGCACCCGGCCCACCTGCCGGCCCAGCCCAGCGCCGCTCCAGCGAGCTGCTTGCCGGCCAGGCAGGCAGGCAGGTGCCCGACGGCGACCGCAGCACGCGCCACGCAGCTGGCCGTCGCCCTGCTTCAGCTCCTCACCTCGGGGCTGGATGGATGAGCTCCACGCCGCGCCGTGAACCTCCAGGACACCTCCATTCTCCCCCAACTCCTCTCTCTCGCGCTCCCCCGCCATGGCCGACGCCATCGCCGCCACCCCCTCGCCGTAGCCACGCCCTCCGTCAACCCCACGCCGTGCCGCCGTGTCCAGGAGCTCCGCTACCCTCCTCTCCTTCGAGCAAGCCGAGCCCCGAGCGCTCTCAAGGCCCGAGCCCACCGCATCAACCTCGACTGAACCGCCATCGCCGGAGATCCCCTTCAACGCTGACGTCGCTCCGGCCCGTCCCCGGCCGCACCAAGTGCTTCGTCGAACTCCCTGTGAGCTTAGCCATCTTCCCCTCCCTTCTTTTCTTGCTCCCGAGCCGTGTAGCGACCTCCCGGAGCTCAACCGCACCCACCACCGCGGAGCTCGTCGCCGACGTGCTCCCGGTCACCCTCCGGCCACAAACTGGTGTCCATCATGTTCACCATGTCATGTAGCACCTAACCAGCTACTCCCCGCACCTCACCGACCCCTCTAGCGTAAAGTTCGTCTTCGGCCGAACTCCGGTGGCCGCCAAAGTCATCGCCGGCGCCAACTCCGGCCACCCCGACCCCAACGGACTCCACCAAGAGCTGCGGCTCCTCCTCAGCTCCACTCCGATGGCCTCCGCAACTCATTTGGTTGTCGGAATGGCCAAAACCACTTCCGCCGCCGCGTTGGTCTCGCCGGCGGCTAATCGCCGGTGCAGCCGACCCGGATTTGACCATGGGTGGGCCCTGGTTGACTCTCCTGAGTCAATGACAGGTGGGGCCCAGCCCTGTTAACTAATTAGGATTAGTTTAAATTAATTTTAGTTTAGCTAATCACACTGACACGCGGGACCCACTGTCAGGTTTGACCCGGACCGTGTCCCGTTGACCCGCAGATGTCACACTGACGTCAGGCTGACGCAGTAATTGATTTTCTGGATTTATTCTAATATAGGAAATTCCAGAATATAGTTTAAACATCAAAAATTCATAACTTTTAATCTGTAACTCCAAATCAGACGAGTTATATATGAAAAATGATCAGAAAAATCCAATCTATCCATCTGTACTATTTTCATGCATGATTAAACAAGTTAACTTGATGTTTAATGCAGAACAAGGTAAAACACTTTAAAGGGCCATGTATGAGTTTGAAATTTGAATCTTTGGTTCAAATTGGTTCAAACCCTTCTGGTCTTAGTTGCATTAGACCAACACACTCATATTGCCAGGTTTCATGCATGCATCATATTATCGCACATTGTTTGGTGATGGTTGTGTATCGGTGTTCTTTGCGGCAGGTTCTGCCTCCGAGGAGTACCGTGATTACCCTAGCGAAGAACGGTATCAGTGCATCGAACCATCAGGCAAGCAACCAATTATTTGATCATATCGATACAATCCCATGTTCTCTCTCCTGCTCTCTTCTACTGCATTAAGACAACACGTTTCAAACTGCTGTGTGCTACGGTAGTTGAACCCACTTCCTCTGCATGACCTGTCATTGCCACAGTAACTAGATGAAACCCACTAGCATGTGTAGCAGTTGTTTGAGCCATATGTATGTGTTGTTCCTACCTTGCTATGCCTGCTATGCTTAGAGTCGAGTCAGGTCTGGTTCATCTGGGTGATGGACTAGAGTGAAATGATTATGTCGGTAATGAGAGTGGTGTGGTGAACACGATTTGGTAAAGGTATCGATGAGAGGCCATGTAGGAGTACATGGTGGGTTGTTTCATTGAAGCCGACCTTAAGCACTGAGATCTGTATGTGTGATTTAAGATTCAGCTACTACCATGCATTGGGCCCGAAACCAATGGACCCTCTCGACTTCTTATTCACCCTAGTTTCTGGTGTTTGTAGCCTACTAGAGGCCGTGGACAGCGCTGACCGTAGGGGTGGGCTGTGATGCGGTAGGTACGTGGCACGGTGTACCGAATACCCGTTAGGTATCTCGGGAACCCTGTTCACATCGTTTGGGGCTGTGAGCGAAACCTTGGCCGGATCTCCTCATGGATGGAACCCGAATAGGCGATAAACCTGGACTAGAGACTTAGGTGATTAGGTAGGTCGTGGCCGACACCCACGTTGGGCTTCCGCTTGAAGGTTGCCGAGTACATGTCGTGTAAACGACGGTAAGTGGTGAGAGCGTGTATGAAGAAGTACACCCCTGCAGGGTTATCATGATCTATTCGAATAGCCGCGTCCGCGGTAAAGGACTACTTGGTTGCCTATACAGTTCATAGACAAGTAAATGGAAACTACTAAAAGCCTCAAGATAAGTGTGAGTGCCGAGGATGGCTCTTTCGTAGGAAGACGGAGGTGGATCCCCGGTAGTGTATTGAAGTGGTGAGTAGTGGACTCGTGTGCGCAAAACCATTTCAATTTGGAGTCTCGTAGGATAGCCTAGCCAAGAGTCAAAGCTGGCTTGCTGCAATAACTCCACCAACCCTTCTTGATAATGTGCATGTATGTAGGATCTGATGTAAGTCTTGCTGAGTACCTTTGTACTCATGTTGCTATAATCTACATTTTTACAGAAGACGCTGCAACCCCTTCTGATGGATTCTTCGTAGACGTTGACATCAATGAGTAGGCTAAGGCCCAGGTGGTGATCCTGAGCTTGTGAAGGACCACGTAGTATAGCTAGGCTTTCCAAGCCTCTTTTATTTTACTAGTTGTCTGGACTCAGACAAGTTACTTCCGCTGCTGGTTTGTATGACTGTATGACTTGAATGCTGGGTCGTGTGACCCGTACCTATGTGTATGTTATGTATGGCTCCCTGAGCCTTAAATAAGGTACTTGTGTCTTAGAGTCATGTTGTGATGCCTTGTTGTATTTGCACATATCGAGCATATTGTGTGTATGATTGAAATGCTTGGTATGTGTGGGATCTGACTATCTAGTTGTTTATCTTTAGTAGCCTCTCTTACCGGGAAATGTCTCCTAGTGTTACCACTGAGCCATGGTACCTTGCTACTGCTCTGGAACACTTAGGATGGCCGGCATGTGTCCTTCTTCGTTCCTGTGTCTGTCCCTTCGGGGAAATGTCACGCATTGAGTACCGGAGTCCTGTTAGCCCGCTACAGCCCGGTTTACCGGAGTCCTGCTAGCCCAGTGCTACAGCCCGGACCCACTTGCTGATGACCGACACGTTCGATGCTGGGTCATGGATGCCTGTCCCTGTAAGTCTATGCCACTTTGGGTTTACGACTAGCCATGTCAGCCCGGGCTCCTTATCATATGGGTGCTAGCGACACTATCATATACGTGTGCCAAAAGGCGCAAACGGTCCCGGGCAAAGGTAAGACGACACCCGTGGGAATACCGTGCGTGAGGCCTCAAAGTGATATGAGGTGTTACATGCTAGACCTATGCGGCATTGAGTCGGGGTCCTGACATTAAGTCTGTCCGAATCTTGTTAGCAATTGCCACATTTTATGAAATCTGGCAAATGGATGACAAAACTGCATTCCTTCATGGATTTTTTAGAGAAGAGTTGAATATGATGCAACCAGAAGGTTTTGTCAATCCTAAAGATGCTAACGAAATGTGCAATCTCCAGCGAACCATCTATGGACTGGTGCAAGCATCTCGGAGTTGGAATATACGCTTTGACGAGTTGATCAAAGCATATGGTTTTATACAGACTTTTGGAGAAGCTTGTATTTGCAAGAAAGTGAGTGGGAGCTCTGTAGCATTTCTAAAACTATATGTAGATGACATATTGTTGATTAAAATGATATAGAAATTCTGGATAGCATAAAAGGATACTTGAATAAGAGTTTTTCAAAGAAAGACCTCGGTGAAGCTCCTTACACATTGATCATCAAGATCTATAGAGATATATCAAGACACTTGATAATATTTTTCAATGAGCACATACCTTGATAAGATTTTGAAGTAGTTCAAAATGGAACAGTCAAAGAAGGAGTTCTTGCCTGTGTTGAAAGGTGTGAAGTTGAGTAAGACTCAAAACCCGACCATGGCAGAAAATAGAAAAAGAATGAAAAGTCATTCCCTATGCCTCAGTCATAGGTTCTATAAAGTATGCTATGCTGTGTACTAGACCTATTGTATACCTTGCTCTGAGTTTGGCAAGGGAGTATAATTTTTGATCTAACAGTAGATCACTAGACAGCGGTCAAGAATATCCTTAGTGAGGACTAAGGAAATATTTCTCGATAATGGAGGTGATAAAAGAGCCCGCCGTAAAGAGTTACATCGGTGCAAACTTTTACACCGATCTAGATGACTCTAAGTCTCAATATGGATACATATTCAAAGTGGGAGCAATTAGCTAGAGTAGCTCCGTCCAGAGCATTGTAGACATAGAATAATTGCAGAATACATACGGCTCTGAATGTGACAGACCCGTTGACTAAACTTCTCTCACGAGCAAAACATGATCATACCTTAGTACTCTTTGGGTTTTAATCACATAGCGATGTGAACTAGATTATTGACTCTAGCAAATAGCCTATCTATGAGTTATGGTATCGAGCCTGATGAAGAAGTCTCAGCTGGACTACGCCTTACCGCAAGGGGCTCCGTCACAACCTATACTTACCGCGTGAAAACCGTCGGTCGCACACACTTACACTAAGTTGGGTGGAAGAGATTACTCGATGGCAAGAATCTTCGTGTTAGACAGGCCATCCTAATTACTATCAGGAACACCCACCTCCTAGGCTTGAGGATGATGATCGTCTTCGATATCATCTAGAACTACATAAGTGTGTGTGGCTATATCATCTAGAACTACATATGATGATCATCGTCGATATCATCTAGAACTACATATGATGATCATTGTTGATATCATCTAGAACTACATATGATGATCGTCGTCAATATGACCTTGTACTGCTTGAGGATGCATGTTGACTATACATGAAATTCTTATCTAGTACTCCCTTCGTTCCAAATTAGTCATCGTGGTTTGAACTAAAACCACAATGAGTAATTTGGAATGGAAGGAGTACTACCTAGTACCTATAATGCTTTGTGAAATTGATATCTAGTAGTAGTATCTGGAAATTGCAGTTAATTGAAACCGAAACGGGGCAGGAAGTGGGGGAAAATGATGAAATATATAGCAGTAGCGAGGGGCTAGGAAATTGCTACAGCTAACTAATAGTAGCGCATTCCAGAAAAGCGCTGCTGATACAGTCAACAGTAGTAGTGCGGGTGCAGACCGCGCTACTACTAACAGTTAGCTGTAGCATCGTAGTAGTAGCACGATTGCCCGCACTGCTGATAGCCTCAAAACTCGCGCTACTACAATGGTTTTCCCTAGTAGTGGATGGTGGCAAAGGTGTTTGACATTCATTCCCATTTCTTGCATGGCACCTAAGGTTGCAACCAAGGGCATACATTTGATTTTTCAACCCATTTATATGCACTGGAGCATGTGCATGTAGTTCAAATTTGAATTATGCACATAAATGCATAGAAAACTCAGTTAATGTATAAAAATGTCCATGCGAACCCCGAAATATCCCAAAATATTGCAAACACTCATGTTGTTCTATGTTGACACGAGAAATTTTTTGAAAGTAAGAAGATGCAACAAATATCGTTTCGTCCCCCAAGGTGGCACGTTCCCTACTGAAACATCCTTCTTTTTGTTAGAGAAGCTCTGGTTTGCGAGAATCTTATACCATAACTTGGCCCAAATGGGACAATATTTTTTTACCCCAGCATCTTGATGCCAAGGTTCATGAATTTTAGACGAGTTTTGTATTTACTAAAATTACATAAGCAAGCACCTCAACATTTGCCGGATAGCCACGGTGTCATGGTGTTTGAAATTCATCCCCATTTCTTGAATGGGACGTAAGCATCAACCCATGGACACATATATCATTTTACAACCCATTTTGGTGCATCGGAGCATGTGCATGTGGTTTAATTTTGAATTGTGCACCTGATATGCCTAGGAAACCAAGTTACCGTATAAAAATGTCCAAATGAATTCTGAATAATTCCAATTGTTTTGATGACACACCTATATTTGCATGTTCAGTACAGACAAAAGTTCTAGCAATTCAAACACCATCCGTTGCAGCTGTGACCCCATTATGTAATTCAAATCAAGATGAAAAATCAAGTAGATCCCACACAGTTTATTATCACCAACCGTGTGAGATGCAGTACAAAATATCCTGGAGCACCGCCGGTGTATAGTGCGCCTATGGCTTACTGATACGTCTCCAACATATCTATAATGTTTTATTGTTCCATGCTATTATATTAACCGTTTTGGATGTTTATGGGCTTTACTTTACACATTTATATCGTTTTTGGGACTAACCTACTAACCGGAGGCCCAGCCCGTATTGCTATTTTTTTTGCCTATTTTAGTGTTTCGAAGAAAAGGAATATCCAACGGAGTCCAACGAAATGAAACCTTCAGGAGCGTGATTTTGGGAACAAACATGATCCAGAGGACTTGGAGTGCAAGTCAAGAAGCAGCCGGGGCGGCCACGAGGGTGGAGGGCGCGCCCACACCTACAGGGCACACCCCTTATCTCGTGGGCACCTCGGGCGGCCACCGACGTACTTCTTCCTCCTATATATACCCACGTATGGCAAAAACATCAGGGGAGCCAACGAAAAACTATTTCCACTGCCGTAACCTTCTGTATCCGCGAGATCCCATCTTGGAGCCTTCGCCGGCGCTCCGCCGGAGGGGGAATCGACTACGGAGGGCTTCTGCATCAACACCATAGCCCCTCCGATGAGTTGTGAGTAGGTTACCATAGACCTTCGGGTCCATAGTTATTAGCTAGATGGCTTCTTCTCTCTTTTTGGATCTCAATACCATGTTCTCCTCGATCTTCTTGGAGATCTATTTGATGTAACTCTTTTTGCGGTGTGTTTGTCAAGATCCGATGAATTGTGGGTTTATGATCAAGTTTATCTATGAGAAATATTTGAATCTCCTCTGAATTCTTTTATGTATGATTAACTTATCTTTGCAAGTTTCTTCGAATTATCAGTTTAGTTTGGCCTACTAGATTGATCTTTCTTGCAATGGGAGAAGTGCTTAGCTTGGGGTTCAATCTTGCGGTGTCCTTTCCAAGTGACAGCAGGGGCAGCAAGGCACGTATTGTATTGTTGCCATCGAGGATAAAAAGATGGGGTTTATATCATATTGTTTGAGTTTATCCCTCTACATAATGTCATCTTTCTTAATGCGTTACTCTGTTCTTTATGAACTTAATACTCTAGATGCATGCTGGATAGCGGTCGATGTGTGGAGTAATAGTAGTAGATGAAGGGAGGAGTCGGTCTACTTGTCACGGACATGATGCCTATATACATGATCATGCCTAGATAATCTCATAATTATTCACTTTTCTATCAATTGCTCGACAATAATTTGTTCACCCACCGTAATACTTATGCTATCTTGAGAGAAGCCACTAGTGAAACCTATGGCCCCCGTTTCTATCTTTTATCATATAAGCTTTCAATCTACTTTTATTTGCATCTTTGCTTTTCCAATCTATATTATAAAATACCAAAAATATATTTCTCTTATCGTACTATCTTTATCAGATCTCCCTTTAGCAAGTAGCCGTGAAGGGATTGACAACCCCTTTATTGCGTTGGTTGCGAGTTCTTTGGTTGTTTGTGTAGGTGCGTGGGACTTTTGAGGAGCCTCCTACTGGATTGATACCTTGGTTCTCAAAAACTGAGGGAAATACTTACGCTACTATTGCTGCATCATCCTTTCCTCTTCAAGGAAAGCCAATGCAAGCTCAAGACATAGCAAGAAGGTTTCTGGCGCCGTTTGCCGGGGAGGTATTCGCTCAAGTCAAGGCATACCAAGTACCCATCACAAACTCATCTCCCTCGCATTTACATTATTTTCCATTTGCCTCTCGTTTTCCTCTCCCCCACTTCACCCTTGCTGTTTTATTCACTCTCTCTTTTCCAATCTCCTCTTCTTCTTCGCCTTTGTTTGCCGTCATGTCAGAAATTGGGGAGATTATCGTCGATATGGACAATAATGATAACATGGAAAATTCTGATGCTCCTGCTGATGAACCCCCTATCTCGCATACTAAAAAGTTTCGAATCAGTAGTGGTAACGTTATTGTAAAAGGTGTTATTCAAGATTTCTTTACTTGTGCCGGTGCTTTACCTTCTATGGGTGGTTCTATTCTTCATAGAACTAGTAGTCTTGCGGATGCTGTCACTATGCTTGTAGTTGAGCTTGAAAGACAATTTATGCATATGCATCCTTGCATACAAAGAATTTTCTTAGAATTTTCTAATATTGAACATTCTTCTGTTAAGCGCGCTGTTACTATCTTTTTGGCTCATGAGTTTAGATTTATAATAAGAGAGGCCAAAGAAATCTTTGTGCACTATAGGGTGGACGCCGGTCGTCCTCCCATAGAGGCGATCCTCTTCGATCAAGAGGAAATTAGGCGTTTTCAATCTTTGGCTATGTTGCTTTCAATGAAAACCTTAGAAAAAAGGCTCCTACCAATGTCCTAGTTGATAGAATTTCCAAACTTAATAATGATTTTGATCTTTGAAATAACAAGCTAGGATACTCTCTTCAGTATAGGCTCACGAAATTCTGCAAAAAGAATGCTTATAATGATGAATTAGTTGTGGAATATGAAGGGCCAAAGGAGGAACCAATTCCTCATGTGATTGATCTTGGGGACTTTTGTCCTATCAAATTTAGCCATTTTGTCTGTGGAAAACGACACCTATGGCATCACTGGGATCCCTTCTACGGTTGCGGGGCGCGGGGATCATGAGAAGAGCGGGACTAGTAGGCAACACAAGGGGGATTTACCCAGGTTCGGGCCGCAAAGATGCGTAAAACCCTACGATCCGGCTTTGGTGGGTGTATTTAGTGTTCTTGAGCTCTCGAATTAGCTCCAAGTGCTCCGAGGTTTGAAAGTGCAGAATCCTTTCCCAGTGTGTCATGGGCCTCCTTTTATAAGTGAAAGGGGCTGCCGCAGTGCCACACAGGAGGTGGAAAGTGCTACAGCGTTGCGAGCTTATCGCTGGTATTCCAGGACAAAGCGCATTTAATGTGAGGCTTAGGTGTCCCATCGCTTTATCGGGGACGGGGGCGAGGCCCGTCCCGTCCGTCGCTGCTCCTCTTTGCTTCGCCACGTGCCCTGGCCAGCGATGCATGCGGTGCCATGTAGGCAGGCAGGTAGCTGAGGTGGCGCGGTGGTGGAGCCTCCACGAAGAGCTGCATGTTGCCATGCAGGTGCCTGCCCAGCTGGCTGGGTCGGCAGCTGCATGCGAACGGCGGCGAAGACTCGGCTGGCTCAGGCCTGGCAGTGGCCCTGCCGGTGCGCTAGGTGAGGTTCTTGCCGGGTGGCCCGGCAAGGGTCTTGCCGGGTGGCCCGGCAAGGATATTGTCGGGTGGACCGGCAAGGGTCTCGCCGTGGCGCGCTGGCTTCCCCGGCAAGGATCTTGCTGGGGGTCTTATGGGTTTCTTCGGTGAGGATAGTTGCCTTCCTATCCTCATTTGATCTTGAGCATTGTATGTCTTCACAAAGAGCTGCATGCCACCATGGAGGTGCCTCCCGAGCCCTGTCCCAATGCATTTGTCTAGCGTTGGTGGGCTCAAAGGTGGCTCGCTCGGTTGGTGGGGGCGGGCTCACCTGGCAAGGGTCTTGCTGGGGCCGCTGAGGCTCCCCCGGCAAGAGTCCATGCCGGGGAAACCCGCTCCGTCCATCTGCTCTTCGTGGCCTTGGTTCTTGTCGTTGCTCTGTTTTCCTTGTGGCTTCGGCATCTCTCCGGCTTCCCCTTCCTGCCCTATTATGCATGGCCGTGGCGGGAGGCTCTGACTATCCGTGCACAAGTAAAGGGGTCAAAAGCAGGGCCCCTACTTTTGTACACCGACAGGAGCCCCCGGGCATGGGCCATACATAAGCGCAACATGTTGTTGGGCCAGGCCCAGAACGGTGCGCGGGCAGTTGGGGCGGATTTTTACCGCGGCCACTGTTCCGTCCGCTGCGCTTCCCCATGACCTGCGTTGAACGCGTGACGTGGGGGTCGTGCGCGCGCATGACGTGGGAGGCATGCTGGCGTTACCTTGTGGTGGACAGTAAAGAGGCAGCTTGCGTGTGTCTTTGAGACCGCAGGGCCGCCTCCCATTTACCGCCCTCGCTTGGGAACGGTCGTTTCATGCATCCCACTGCGCCCGCCCATTGCGCCACGTTCGCTGCATGCATAACGCAGAGCGAATGGCAGGCGCGCGGGACGTGGAAAGTCACGCACGTGCGGGTGGATTCCCACGTGCCTTCAATGGAGCGGGAAGGGCGGTCGACGACCTCGCTTGTTGTCACTTCAACGAGCCGGATTGGCTGAGAGTGGGCGGCTGAGCCTCGCCCCCGCCCCTTTATAAAGAGGGGGCGGGAGGAACGGTGCCTCTCAACTTCTTTGCTATTTGCCTCTCCCCATTCCTGCTTCCCTTCTTCTTCTGCCATGGCGAGGGGGCGTGGCGACTCATCATCGATGGCGGCGAGGGTGTCGGCCAAACAGCGCATGGCTCCTCCCCAAGAGCTCGTAGTGGCGGAGCCGGCCGCTAGAGGAAGGAGGAGGGGTCGAGGCCGTCGTGGTGCTCGAGGGAGAGGAGGATGGGGCAGCAGATCAGTCTCGCCTCCACCGGCAGCCCCTCCTTCGATGGAGGGCCACACCGGGGACAATCCCTGTGAGTTCTTCGTCAGGCTGCGCCAGCCCCCGCGCCGTCGCCTTGCCTCCCGACTCCGCTCGCGCGGGAGATGGAGCTGGATCCGCCGTAGGCATTGCGGCTGCACATGAGGGGTTGTGGGAATAGAGGCACATGGGCCGACATCGAGTTCCCCGCCCCTCACGTCATGTATCTTCACCGAGGGTGGAAGACCTTCACTCGCCTCCACAGCTTGACGGATGGACTCACTCTCCATTTCAAACTAATGGAGGGTGACCTCCTCTCCGTCAAGATCTTCGGGCACTTCGGGACTCGCGTGAGGCGCTGCGTGGAGAGCTCCTCCAACGATGAAGATTCCTCCTCAAGCGAGAGTGGCGAGGAAGACAACGGCAGCGACAACGGGGGCAGCAGGCGGCAGGATGACGGGTCCGACTAGGTGTCGGGCACCGCTCCAAGCGGCACCGGCGACCCCATCATCCGTGTCGCCGGCTCCTTGAACTTCTCGGGGCCTTGGGCGGCTGGCGTTGGGAGGCTGCGGAAGAGGAAGAGGGCGGGCGACAAGGTCGTCAAGTCGGAGTACACAGGAACCGACGCCTTCGTCACGTATTGACGTCCTGCCGCCTCGTCTTCGAGCTCTGCCTCCGGCGCCGCCATCACCATCCAGTCCTTGGTCGACCACCGGGATGCTCTCTTGGTGTCTTCTGCCACTCGTAGCTCGCCTAGGCGCCCATTTTGCCCTTCTACTTTCTTGTTCCATTTCCTGAGGAGAGGGACAAGAAAGGGATTACGAGCACCTTATATCTTTTAGTCTTGTAAGCCCTCGGGCCTTTGTTAACTTTAGAACTTGTAACCCCCTTGTTCATGTTTTTCATTTCGTATGGACTGTACCTATACGGGATGTTTTTTAATGAAAAAGGGATGTTTGCCGGGATTTTCGTTCGCAGGAGGAACCCACGACAAGGAGTGAATCCTTATTATCTTTAAGACAAACGTTTTCTTGCCCGGCAACAGGCCTTGCCATTTCCCCACTTCGCTCGACCTTTCTCACGCCCTTGGCGGAGGCAGTGATGAGGTGGGCTTAGGCCCCTCGTTCCTCTTCTTTGCTGTCGCGGCTACGACCAAATCCAGACCCAGGGTGTCAGGACCCCGACTCAATGCCATATCGATCTAGCATGTAACACCTCATATCACTTTGCGGCCTCACGCACGGTATCCCCACGGGTGTCGCCTTACCTTTGCCCGGGACCGTTTGCGTCTTTTGGCACTCGTATATGATAGTGTCGCTAGCATCCATATGATAAGGAGCCCAGGATGACATGGCTAGTCGTAAACTCAAAGTGGCACAAACTTACAAGGACAGGCATCCATGACCCAACATCGAACGTGTCGGTCATCAGCGAGTGAATCCAGGCTGTAGCATTGGGCTAGCAGGACTCCGGTGAACCAGGCTATAGCGGGCTAACAGGACTCCGGTATTCATCGCGTGACATTTCCCCGAAGGGACTGACACAGGAACGAAGAAGGACTCATGCCGGCTAGCCTAAGTGTTCCAGAGCGGTAGCAACCTACCATGGCTCAGTGGAAACACTAGGAGACATTTCCCGGTAAGAGAGGCTACTAAGGATAAACAACTAGATAGTCAGATCCCACACATACCAGGCATTTCAATAACATACACACAATATGCTCGATATGTGCAAATACAACATGGCATCATAACATGACTCTACGACTCAAGTATTTTATTCAGTAGGCTGCGAGGAGCGAGATATTACAATCATGGGTCTCATGACCCAACATTCAGAGCAAACAAGTCAAGCACAAGCGGAAGCTTAACATGTCTGAGTACAGACATCTACAAAAGAAAAAGGCTGAGAAGCCTGACTATCTACCAGATCCTGCCGAGGGCACAAGATCGTAGCTGAGGTAACAAGCTAAACGTCGAAGTCCACGTGGAACTACTAGCGAGACTGAAGTCTCTCTGCAAAAACTTAAATTAAGCAACGTGAGTACAAATGTACCCATCAAGACTTACATCAGATCTAACTACATATGCATCATTATCAACAAGGGGATGGTGGGGTTTAACTGCAGCAAGCCAGCTTTGACTCGGTGGCTATCCTGAACTACGAGTGCAAGTAACTCTTTTGAGGTGGCGCACACGAGTCCACATATTGACCATATCAATACACCACTATGGATCCGCTCCCGTCTCCCTACGAGAATGCCATCCATAGCACTCACACTTATCTTGCGTATTTTAGAGTATCCACTTTCACTTGTCTATGAACTGTACAGGCAACCCAGAAGTCCTTTACCGCAGACACGGCTATTTGAATAGATAATGTTAACCCTGCAGGGGTGTACTTCTTCACACATGCTCTCGCCACTTACCGCCATGTACACGTCATGTATCTTGGCAACCTTCAAGTGGAAGCCTGGCGAGGGTGTCGGCCACGACCTGACTAACCACACAAGTCCCTAGTCCAGGTTTATCGCCTATTAGGGTTCCATCCGCAAGGAGATCCGGCCGGGGTGTCGCTCACGGCCCCAAACGATGTGTGTAGGGTTCCCAAGTCCACCATCTGGGTGCCACTTGGTACACCGGGCCACTGTGCCTAGTCTGTCCCAAGCCCACCTGTACCGGGTGCCACTTGGTAGACTACTAACACTACCTACAAACACTAGAAACTAGTTGCAACTCCTGGACAGAGATCGATTCGGTTAATAAGTCGAGAGAGTCAATTAAGGATCCCAATGTGTGGTAGTAGCTGTTCATGGATCACAAACACAGAACTCAGTTCCTGAGGACGGCTTCAATGAGACAACCCACCATGTACTCCTACATGGCCTTTCACCGCTACCTTTACCAAATCGTGTTCACACACTTAGCTCACACACAGTAGGACATGTTTACACACCTCCAATTCATCCCCGATGAATCAGACCTGACTCAACTCTAAGCAATAGCAGGCATGACAAACAAGCATGAATGAGTAGGCACATCAGGGCTCAAACAACTCCTACTCATACTAGTGGGTTTCATCTATTTACTGTGGCAATGACAGGTCATGCAGAGGATAAAGGGTTCAGCTACCGCAGCAAGTAATAGTTGAATCGTTGTTGTCCTAATGCAGTAAAAGAGAGCAGTAGCGAGAGTGGGATTGTATCGGAATGAACAAGGGGGTTTTGCTTGCCTGGCACTTCTGAAGATAATATAGTTCTTCATTGGTGTCATCAAACTCATCGTCGGAACCACGTCTATCGAGAGGGGACAAACACCGGCAACAGAGAAAGAACACAATCAATGCAATGCAACAATATGATGCATGAGTGTGACATGGCAATATGCTGTGGTTTGAGCTAATGCAACTAGCAACCAGATTAAATGAAGTTGGTTTGAATCAAAGATTGAAATTCAAACTCCATATGTGATTATTTAAATGCCATTCATATGATTTGTCCTAAACAGCATCAATAAGTTGTTCTAACATGCATGAAAACGGTACAAATGGATAGATTGGATTTTTCTGATCATTTTTCATATATAATTTATCTCATTTGGAGTTACGGTTGAATTTCTATGATTTTTACAAGTTTTAAACATTTTCTGGAATTTCATGAATATTTAGAATTAAACTAATTCCTGAAAATGCATTACTACGTCAGCACTACGTCAGCATGACGTAGGCAAGTCAACGGGGTGCGGTCCAGGTCAAACCTGACCAGTGGGGTCCACTGATCAGTGTCTCAGGCTGGTATGTGTCGCTGACATGTGGGCCCAGTCAACGACCACGTCAGCTTGGTCAAAGCTGACGCGTGGGCCCATGGTGGTTAGGTTAAAACTTAATAGAAAATAAACAAAGATTAATTAAGGGCGTGGGGCCCATACGTCAGTGAGAGAGGGCTTAACTAGCAGGGTCATTAGCCCCTAATTATGGCGCCATGTCAGCATGTCGGAGACCAGCCGGCGGCGACCACAGAACACGGCGGGGGCACACCGGACTTGCGCTAGAGACGTCGGTTTAGCGTGCTGAGGGCACCAGGGCATAGCCCTTGCTCTTGCGCATCCAGAGAGCCAAGTAGCAGGGGCTGGGGTCGAACGAGCTCGCCGGAGTCGAGCTCGTGGCGGCGGCCGGCGTTCGGGAGCGATCGAGTACGGTTCTAGAGGGCATGGGAGGGGGAGCTACTGGTGGCTGCAGGTTCCTGGAGGCGCGCCGAGCACGCTGGTGTGCTTGGATACGGGCTGAAGTGCCCATGTCCTCGTCTGCACCATCGCCGGCGGCGAGGAGCTCACGGCTTCGGTGGAAACGGCGGCTGTAGGATGAATTAGGCGACGGGGTATGGGGGAAACGGTGCAGAGGCTCACCGCGGTTCTTCTGGTGCTGCTGGAGAGACAGGGAAGACACGGGGTCCGGCGGAACATTGGCGGGGATCTCCGGCAATCCAAGGACGAAGATGACGACGATGGCGTCGATGCAGGGCCTCCGGCGAGGCGTGGCTGGAAAGGGAGGACGAGGGAGGCGTGGCGATGCTCATGGACACGTCAGGGAGGCGAGGGGAGCACGGAGGCTGCGTCTACGGTGTACGGCGGCGGCGAGCTCCGCTCGGGCAGAGAGGGAGAGAGAGCAGAGGAGGGGGAAGAGCACGAGAGAGAGTGAGAGGGGCCAAGGGGGCTGCGGGGTGGCGCCGAGGAGAAGACGCGAGGCGTCGCGGTGGCCAGGCGACGCAGGCAGACAGCCTGGTGGCGTGGCGCCCACGCGCGCGCCGGCGCGCTCCTCTCTGCCTGCCTGGCGAGAGGAAGCAGGTGGCTGGCACGAGCCAACACAGTGCTGGGCCGGCCAGCGGGCTGCCAGGTGGGCTGGCTGGGCTGCCAAGTGAGCGCCAGGTAAGCTCTCCCTCTCTTCTGTTTTCTAATTTGTTTTTCTATATTTCTGTAAATGTTCGGCTTTATTAAAAATACTAAAACGTTTCCAAAAATCCTGCAAATAATTGTGGGCTCTGTTGGGATTATTCCTAATAGCCCACACTTAAGTTCAGAATTAATTGAGCAATTAAAATAATATATAGCATATAAATGCCCAATTGAAAATAGTATATGATTTAATCCAGAGCCCAAATATGACATGGAAAAAGGTGCAACACCTCTGGTTAATGTTTCCAGCATTTTCCAGAAATGATGTACATTTTTGAAAGCCATTTGGATTCACTGAAAATTATTTTAGTTGAACCTAGTGAATTCGTTTGATGCTAGGGTTTAGGCAATCCCCATTTCAGGTTTAATTAAAATTTAAACATGATGCAACACCAGATGCTAGCACTAGGCATTGATAGAACTAGGGATGTGACAACTCGCCCCCACTAAACAAGAATCTCGTCCCGAGATTCAAGCATAGGGTAGAATGAAGGGGAAACGCAACTAACGCAATCTTCACGACCCAGGTTGCACTTTGAATGAACATTGATTCAATCACCATCTTTGTCTCGTCGTCTTGCTCTGAGAACTCCAGCCAACATGACAATGAGAGGGAAAAGAAAACTCTAGAGGGATCGATCTTATCGAAGGTCGAACAACTCATGATCAACTCACGAAGTGGGACATTGAAACATCTCTCAAGCTAAGACACAAAGTACTCGTCCAGAGGGATGGAGTGAAACACATGACAAAGGTTCACTAGGTAGACAACAATTCCACACTTAAGAAGGTGGTAAACGATTGTCAACATAGCGAGGAGTTGAGTTGCCATGATACCACAACGAGACACCTTAGGGATGGTGACTCGTAGATATATCCCCTTAGGTGGTAAAAAGAATTACCTTTGATTCAAAAATCACCGAAACTCTTTATACCAGCCTAAGGAAATTCACCAACAATCGATTTGCGGGGTGCAAAGGAATGGCATACCCAGACTAGAATGGATGATGTGGATTACCTTGTTGGAAACAACACAAGGGATGATTTTAGTAACTGGGGAGAAGCTCAATAGTAGATAGTGAGTCCACTTGTTTGAAAAGTTATAGCATAACTGAGGAAACTGAGAGCAATCCCAGTTAGTGCCGATGATAACACCTAGCGCTTGTGCGTGCTCTCAAGAACTTGAGCACTTCCATATTCATCAAGGTATTACCAATATTCGTGTCAAGGATCCTGGCAACACAACGTACTACCATGATGAATGCCGGTAGAAGATGTAGATGCAAAGGAAGATAATACCTTCTCAGATTTCACCTTAGCGAGGCCAAGGAAACAAAATCTGGATGATTGACCAAGAGACATTTAGCACTCCGCTTCTAATGTTCTCCTTGATGTGCTAGTGTATCCCATTCATATGGTTTGATATCTAGAACATCAAGTAAAGGTCGGACTTCGGGAACACAAAAAATCATAAGGCACAACTAGGGAGTAAATCCTACGAAATCCTTATGGGGAGGTGGCCAACTTTCTCAATCAAGATACTACAATAACAGGTCTTCCGGTTGGGTGTGTTGGCCACGACATCCACTTTACCGGTTACAGAGAGACCAATATTATAATTCTTGGAAAACGTTCCAACCATCATATCTTCCTGAGATTCAGATCTGGCTGGTGTCAGGATATTCTAGACTCATCAAGTCTAGAAAGAGAAAAGAAAGTTTGCAACACAAATTGACGAGATGACGTTGCGAGATTCTCGGGAATGAACCACGATAGCAAGCTCCAAAACATGAGCTGGTTCTGCTACAAACATGTGAACACACTGTCCTAGACAAGCATGACCACATAGTAGTCTTATAATAAAATACTGCCGAGTTCTGGTAGGGAATCATCATTGAGGATAACGAAGTCCTAACATAAGTCATGATTCTTAAGAAGGAGCTTCTTCTCCCTGAACAAATCAATCAGTGGCTTGGTGTGCTAGGAACACATATAGAATGGAGGCGGCCAACCTATCAAACCATAGAGTACTTCGCACATGAATGACTGACTTGGGATGATTCCAAAGGAAGCAAAAACAATCTTTCTCGGATCCACGGCGGCAACTTACACCAAGTGCACGTGAATTAGAGAAAGTCACTTCTTTCATCCGAACATATACCTCATGAATGGAACACAGAGGTAATGTTTATAAAAGTTTCCAACACTAGATCGATGTTCAACATGATCATGGAGAAGATAAAATGCTGCTGATGGGCTCAACAACAAGTCATCTGGATGACCATATAAATGGAATTCCATAGTTATGTGAACACGGTGATAGCATTGGTCAGACCAAAGGATATAATGGAGTATGCTCGAGGAAAAGCCACGAGTAAGACAACATTATGAACATCGTTGGTTCTGATTTGATTTGAGAATAGCCCACACTCAAATCAAAGATTGGATAAGATGATAGGTCCATTAACTGATCACAGGGACCAATCAGTGAAGATATCATCTTTCTTCAACACACACACACAAAAAGATATCCCTTAACATGAACTAAGTCAGACAAGATTTTATCTTCCAACTCTCCAAGTTGTTGTTTAGCTTGACCAACTAGCTCAGGGGTATCCCACACAGATTCTTGGAGAAGGGGTGGTTTACAAGAAACCAACTTGATCACGAGCTCGGCATAGCGGTCGGGTGACAACCTGGTAATACTTCCGAGAAGATATACGAAAAATCACGAACCACCGATATGTCACTAAGCTCGAGAACAATCTTGCTTTTTAGGGCAAGATGGTATGGTGAAATAAGCAAGGGATTGGATAATCCTAACTCATTGATCAGGAGTGCACCATAGATAAGGACTAGGTAGCATGATCAATCTTAGAATGATGATTCAAAAATCAACATGCTATGAATGAGGTTGTTGTCCATTTAACTACCAAGCAACGGAGTTGCTAGGAGTATAAATTTCACACATCATGATTCACTTGTCGGCATTCCGGTTACAACAACACGGAACCGAGGAATGAATAATGATGGCGAGAAGTATCACTACGTCAAGAATTCATAGGAGAGGGTACAGTTCTCATGACATTCCTGACATAAAGTGGGTAATACTTCAAAGTAGAACAGAACAAAAACTGGATTAGTATTTGATCTGCGGAACACAACTACTTTGACCCAATCCTGGATATGGATGGGGTACTGAAGTTTGTTTCTCCTAGTCATTCCGAAATAGAATGGCTTGACGGACCACAAGAATATTAGGCACCGATGAACGAATGCACGCATACTCTTGACTATCAATTGATAGACGAAGGTCAGAAGACAACTAAAGAGAGGGACAACTCAAAGGAACATACATCTTTCTTAGTTGTGGATGCATAGGTTAGTATGTCGAACAAGTTCAACATATTTCTTCCGGATAACCCATGCGGAAGAGGAAGGACTAGCAGATCCACAACTATGAAAGGAGGACTCATCAAGAGCACTCTGGTTGTGATCTTTTGGTTCAAAGAACTTCTGCCATAATGGTTCATGGTATTGGAAGAATGATATACCACGGACCTCGAAGACTATCGCAAAGGTTACTAATATTCTAATGGAACTAGCAAACACTATCAACATGAATGAGTAGAGTGAATATTGGGTTCACGACCCAGGAATAGAATACCTACTACTAAGTGGCATCACAGGATGCTTTCGAGAATAAAGGCCAGAATCATCACACTCGGTTCACAAAACATGGCTAGACTACTAGATGATCCCCTAAGACACCTAGGGTCATAATAATAATTCCAACATATATGTCGAGGCAATAGAATACCTCAACTCAACAATTAGTGTGATTGAGCTGGCATAAAGGAACATCGAAACTAGAGGGAAAGGATTTTGCAAGTGCATCAGATTGTTTAGAAACCTGGGATGACTCGGACAGCATAACGGCTGTAAAAGCTCGAAAAGATTTAAGACATGCTACAAAATGGTAGCATAACCACTCAATCATCATAATATCAAGGTTCTGAGATCAACTATGAACATACAGAAGATAGTAGGAACTGAACTCAAGCTTAAATCTAACAATAATATGAGTCTACGGATTGGTGACACGTGATCCTAATAGAAAGAAGAGAAAGCCTAGTTCCTTAACCCCGTAGGAAAGATAAGATGACTCAGATCAGAAGGGCATAAGGTATAAGGAGTAAAAAGAGCCTTACGTTCCATCCCACAATCAATTCCCTTATATAACTAAAGCATTTCTAGACTCAACTTCGACCAGTTTGGCTTGGTAATCCTACAGGCAGTCAGGCTCTGATACCAAAGCTATCAGGACCCCGACTCAATGCCATATCGATCTAGCATGTAACACCTCATATCACTTTGCAGCCTCACACACGGTATCCCCACGGGTGTCGCCTTACCTTTGCCCGGGACCGTTTCCATCTTTTGGCACACGTATATGATAGTGTCGCTAGCATCCATATGATAAGGAGCCCGGGCTGACATGGCTAGTCGTAAACTCAAAGTGGCACACACTTACAGGGACAGGCATCCATGACCCAACATCAAACTTGTCGGTCATCAGCGAGTGAATCCAGGCTGTAGCACTGGGCTAGCAGGACTCCGGTGAACCGGGCTGTAGCGGGCTAACAGGACTCCGGTATTCATTGCATGACATTTCCCCGAAGGGACAGACACAGGAACGAAGAAGGACACATGCCTGCCAGCCTAACTGTTCCGGAGCGGTAGCAAGCTACCATGGCTCAGTGGAAACACTAGGATACATTTCCCGGGAAGAGAGGCTACTAAGGATAAACAACTAGATAGTCAGATCCCACACATACCAGGCATTTCAATAACATACACACAATATGCTTGATATGTGCAAATACAACATGGCATCACAACATGACTGTACGACTCAAGTATTTTATTCAATAGGCTCCAAGGAGCGAGATATTACAATCATGGGTCTCATGACCCAACATTCAGAGCAAACAAGTCAAGCACAAGCAGAAGCTTAACATGTCTGAGTACAGACATCTACAAAAGAAAAAGGCTGAGAAGCCTGACTATCTACCAGATCCTGCCGAGCGCACAAGATCGTAGCTGAGGTAACAAGCTAAACGTCGAAGTCCACGTGGAACTACTAGCGAGACTGAAGTCTCTCTGCAAAAACATAAATTAAGCAACGTGAGTACAAATGTACCCAGCAAGACTTACATCAGATCTAACTACATATGCATCATTATCAACAAGGGGATGGTGGGGTTTAACTGCAGCAAGCCAGCTTTGACTCGGTGGCTATCCTGAACTACGACTGCAAGTAACTCTTTTGAGGTGGCGCACACGAGTCCACATATTCACCATATCAAAACACCACTATGGATCCGCTCCCGTATCCCTACGAGAACGCCATCCATAGCACTCACACTTATCTTGCGTATTTTAGAGTATCCACTTTCACTTGTCTATGAACTGTACAAGCAACCCAGAAGTCCTTTACCGTGGACACGGCTATTCGAATAGATAATGTTAACCCTGCAGGGGTGTACTTCTTCACACACGCTCTCGCCACTTACCGCCATGTACACGTCATGTATCTCGGCAACCTTCAAGCAGAAGCCTGGCGAGGGTGTCGGCCATGACCTGACTAACCACACAAGTCTCTAGTCCAGGTTTATCGCCTATTCGGGTTCCATCCGCAAGGAGATCCGGCCGGGGTGTCGCTCACGGCCCCAAACGATGTGTGCAGGGTTCCCAAGTCCACCATCCGTGTGCCACTTGGTACACCAGGCCACTGTGCCTAGTCTGTCCCAAGCCCACCTGTACCGGGTGCCACTTGGTAGACTACCAACACTACCTACAAACACCAGAAACTAGTTGCAACTCTTGGACAGAGATCGAGTCGGTTAATAAGTCGAGAGAGTCAATTAAGGATCCCAATGTGTGGTAGTAGATGTTCATGGATCACAAACACAGAACTCAGTTCCTGAGGAGGGCTTCAATGAGACAACCCACCATGTACTCCTACATGGCCTCTCACCGCTACCTTTACCAAATCGTGTTCACACACTTAGCTCACACACAGTAGGACATGTTTACACACCTCCAATTCATCCCCGATGAATCAGACCTGACTCAACTCTAAGCAATAGCAGGCATGACAAACAAGCATGAATGAGTAGGCACATCAGGGCTCAAACAACTCCTACTCATACTAGTGGGTTTCATCTATTTACTGTGGCAATGACAGGTCATGCAGAGGATAAAGGGATTCCGCTACCGCAGCAAGTAACAGTTGAATCGTTGTTGTCCTAATGTAGTAAAAGAGAGTAGTAGCGAGAGTGGGATTGTATCGGAATGAACAAGGGGGTTTTCCTTGCCTGGCACTTCTGAAGATAATATAGTTCTTCATTGGTGTCATCGAACTCATCGTCGGAACCACGTCTATCGAGAGGGGACAAACACCGGCAACAGAGAAAGAACACAATCAATGCAATGCAACAATATGATGCATGAGTGTGACATGGCAATATGCTGTGGTTTGAGCTAATGCAACTAGCAACCAGATTAAATGAAGTTGGTTTGAATCAAAGATTCAAATTCAAACTCCATATGTGATTATTTAAATGCCATTCATATGATTTGTCCTAAACAGCATCTATAAGTTGTTCTAACATGCATGAAAATGGTACAGATGGATAGATTGGATTTTTCTGATCATTTTTCATATATAATTTATCTCATTTGGAGTTACGGTTGAATTTCTATGATCTTTACAAGTTTTAAACATTTTCTGGAATTTCATGAATATTTAGAATTAAACTAATTCCAGAAAATGCATTACTACGTCAGCACTATGTCAGCATGACGTAGGCGAGTCAACGGGGTGTGGTCCAGGTCAAACCTGACCAGTGGGGTCCACTGATCAGTGTCTCAGGCTGGTATGTGTCGCTGACATGTGGGCCCTGTCAATGGCCACGTCAGCTTGGTGAAAGCTCACGCGTGGGCCCATGGTGGTTAGGTTAAAACTTAACAGAAAATAAACAAAGATTAATTAAGGGCGTGGGGCCCATACGTCAGTGAGAGAGGGCTTAACTAGCAGGGTCATTAGCCCCTAATGATGGCGCCACGTCGGCACGTCGGAGACCAGCCGGCGGCGACCAGAACACGGCGGGGGCATGCCGGACTTGCGCTAGAGACGTCGGTTTAGCGCGCTGAGGGCACCAGGGCATAGCCCTTGCTCTTGCGCATCCAGAGAGCCAAGTAGCAGGGGCTGGGGTCGAACAAGCTCGCCGGAGTCGAGCTCGTGGCGGCGGCCGGTGTTCGGGAGCGATCAAGTACGGTTCTAGAGGGCATGGGAGGGGGAGCTACTGGTGGCTGCAGGTTCCTGGAGGCGCGCCGAGCACACTGGCGTGCTCGGATACAGGCTGCAGTGCCCATGGCCTCGTCTGCACCATCGCCGGCGGCGAGGAGCTCTCGGCTTCGGTGGAAACGGCGGCTGTAGGATGAATTAGGCGACGGGGTATGGGGGAAACGGTGTAGAGGCTCACCGCGGTTCTTCTGGTGCTGCTGGAGAGGCAGGGGAGACACGGGGTCCGGCGGAATGTCGGCGGGGATCTCCGGCAATCCGAGGAAGAAGATGACGACGATGGCGTCGATGCAGGGCCTCCGGCAAGGCGTGGCTGGATGGGGAGGACGAGGGAGGCGTGGCGATCCTCGTGGACACGTCGGGGAGGCGAGGGGAGCATGGAGGCTGCGTCTACGGCGTACGGCGACGGCGAGCTCTGCTCGGGCAGAGAGGGAGAGAGAGCAGAGGAGGGGGAAGAGCACAAGAGAGAGTGAGAGGGGCCAAGGGGGCTGCGGGGTGGCGCCGAGGAGAAGACGCGAGACGTCGCGGTGGCCAGGCGACGCAGGCAGACAGCCTGGTGGCGTGGCGCCCGCGCGCACGCCGGCGCGCTCCTCTCTGCCTGCCTGGCAAGAGGAAGCAGGTGGCTGGCACGGGCCAGCATAGTGCTGGGCCGGCCAGCGGGCTGCCAGGTGGGCTGGCTGGGCTGCCAGGTGAGCGCCAGGTAAGCTCTCCCTCTCTTCTGTTTTCTAATTTGTTTTTCTATATTTCTGTAAATGTTGCGCTTTATTAAAAATACTAAAACGTTTCCAAAAATCCTGCAAATAATTGTGGGCTCTGTTGGGATTATTCCTAATAGCCCACACTTAAGTTCAGAATTAATTGAGCAATTAAAATAATATATAGCATATAAATGCCCAATTGCAAATAGTATATGATTTAATCCAGAGCCCAAATATAACATGGAAAAAGGTGCAACACCTCTGGTTAATGTTTCCAGCATTTTCTAGAAATGATGGACATTTTTGAAGCCATTTGGATTCACTGAAAATTATTTTAGTTGAACCTAGTGAATTCCTTTGATGCTAGGGTTTAGGCAATCCCCATTTTAGGTTTAATTGAAATTTAAACATGATGCAACACCAGATGCTAGCACTAGGCATTAATAGAACTAGGGATGTGACATAGGGGATAATCCTTGGGTGCCGAAAAGGGGGAGCACGGTAGCTCAGAGATAGAACGGGGTTTCACGTATCCCAGTCCATAACGAAATGCACGATAGAGGATAGAGAACTTATCTGGATCTGCAGCCCCCGGCAACCTTGGCTTGCCGCGGATGGATCTTTGTTCTTGCAGCCCCCGGCAACTCTGGCTTGCCGGAGTCCGGACGCCGGTCCATTCCCTTTCTTCCAAAATGGCTCGGCAAGAATACTTACGTGCCTTGTGAACCAAAGAAGACAGAGAAGAACATAGAGACGCGCACTCGACCTCTAAGCTAGGGGTTAGCCGCCGCTAAGCTCTTTCACCCTCACCAAGGAAGAGACTCAGCCTAGCATGCATGCTATAACTTAGGGCGCCAGCGCTTCGTTTATTTATGCTCAGGGTCTGCGCCTGGCTTTGTACAAAGGGTTACATGCCTTGCCGGCAATGCTTGTACAAAAGGGTGGCTTGCCAGGAGGCCCGCAGCCGGGCCTTATGGGTAAAACTTGCGAAGATGCTCGATGTTCCAGGAGTTGGTCACTAGAATGGCATCTTCGGTCTCCAGCCGGACTGCGCCGGGCCTGGTGACTCGTGTCACCCAATAAGGTCCTTCCCACTTTGGCGTCAACTTGTTGGAATTCTTGGTCGACTGAACGTGCCGAAGAAAAAGGTCGCCTTCCTCAAAGCTCCGGACATGAACCTTGCGGCTATGGTAGCGGCACAAAGCTTGCTGGTAGCGTGCTGCTCTCACAGCCGCCCGGAGACGATCTTCCTCAAGGAGCATCGCGTCATCTTGCCGCAATTGCTCTTGCTCAAGCTCATCATAAGCGAGCACTCGAGGTGACCCGTATATGAGTTCCGTGGGGAGAACTGCTTCTGCCCCGTAAACCAGGGCAAAGGGTGTCTTGCCGGTGGTTCGATTTGGTGTCGTTCTGATCGACCAAAGAACCGCCGGCAACTCATCAATCCAGCGCCTTCCACTCTTGCGCAACCTGTCAAACGTCTTTGTCCTTAAGCCTCACAGAACTTCAGCATTTTCTCTCTCCGCTTGGCTGTTGCTCCGTGGATGTGCTATGGAAGCAAAATAGACCCTGCTGCCGAGATCCTCAATGTATTGCATGAAGGCGTGGCTCGTGAATTGTGTGCTGTTGTCGGTGATGATCTTGTTGGGCACCCCAAAACGACACACTAGTCCCTTGAAAAACTTGATGGCCGACTGCACTGTCATCTTCCTTATTGCCTCCACCTCTGGCCACTTTGTGAACTTGTCGATCGTGACGTACAAGTACTCAAAGCCCCCGACAGCACGGGGGAAAGGGCCCAATATGTCGAGCCCCTAGACCGAGAAGGGCCAGGAGAGAGGAATAGTTTGAAGGGCTTGAGCTGGTTGATGGAGCTTCTTCGAATGGAACTGGCACGCTTCACACTTGGTTACTAGTGCCGTCGCATCCTGGAGGGCGGCGGGCCAGAAGAAACCTTGCTGGAAAGCCTTGCCGGCAAGGGCCCTGACCCTATGTGGGAGTCACATATGCCTCCATGTATCTCTGCCAACAGCTTTAGTCCCTCCTCCCGGGAGATGCACATTAAATTCACCCCATTCGGTCTTCTTCTGTACAACATGTTATCAATGAATTGGTACAGAGCAGACCAGCGGGCTACTTTTTCTGCCTCTTCCTGCTCCTCAGGAAGCTCTCCTTTTTGAAGGAATCAGACGGTGTGTTGCACCCATGCCGGAGCCTGTGGCTCGACGACAAGGACCAAAGGCATTTCTTCTACCACGGGAGTGGCCGCCTCCACGGCCATGACCTGAGGTCCTGCCGGAGTCGGTTGCCCTGCGGCAGGATCGGCATCCACGGCAACATCTTCGCCGGCGGCTCCGGGGAGCTCGGTGGGGAAGTACTTGCCGGGGCCTAACTTCCTCCACTTGTTCTGCCAGGTCGACGGCTCAACGGATGGTTGGGTTAACTCAAGCATGAAAGTACCTGGCTCCACAGGTAGCTTGAGGGTAGTGCGCTTTGACAGGTAGTCAGCGATGTCGTTCTCCGCCCGAGGGACATGCTCCGCTCATATACCGTCAAAGCGCTCTTCTAGTTTACTCACCTCATCTACGTAAGCTTCCATCAACGGGCTTTGATAATCTTTGTTGATCTGCCTGACGACGAGCTGTGAGACGCCCCTGACGACGAGCTTCTTAACTCCGAGGCCTGCCGTGATCCTGAGGCCAGCAAGCGAACCCTCATACTCGGCGGTGTTATTGGTTGACATCTCCCGGGGGAAGTGCATCTGGATGACATACTTCAGGTGCTCTCCGATGGGTGCGACAAGCAGCACACCAGCACCAGCGCCTTGCGGCGAGAAGGCACCATCAAAGTACATGATCCAGTTGCGGCTCATTTCCTTACCGGGAAGAGCGGTCTCCTATACCTCTTTGTCAAGTGTCAAGGTCCATTTCACAACAAACTCCGCTAAGACTCTGCTCTGAATCGTCGTGGTACTTTCAAACTTCAAACCGAAACTTGACAGCTCCAGGGCCCATTCCACGATTCTCCCCGTTGCATCTGTGTTTTGCAGTATCCGTTGCAATGGGAGGCGGGTGACCACCGTGATCTCGTTCGCTTGGAAGTAATGGCGCAACTTCCTCGAAGCCATAAGGAGGCCGAAGAGCAGCTTTTGCACACCTGAGTACCTCGACCTGGCTCCCTGCAAGACGGAGCTGACGAACTACACTGGGTGCTGCACCATTTTCTTTTTCTGCGCCTCTTCACCCGGTCGTGTGGGTCCTGTCGCGCTGGCGCCACTCTTGCCGGGAGCGAGCCCTGCCGAGGACTCGGTCTTGACTGGACCGAGCCCTGCCGGGGAGGGTTCTAGCCTGCCAACTATTGATTCTGCCGCTGCTGCTATATCCTCATTGATCTCTCTCTGCACCACTAGCGCGACGCTAACCACTTGATTTGTTGCCGCTAGGTAAAGTAGCAACGGTTCTTGTGGTTTGGGCGCAACCAGCACTGGGGTAGAGGAGAGGTATTTCTTCAAGTCTTGCAGCACTGCCTTGGCCTCTGGGGTCCACTCCACTGGCCCAGCCTTCTTCAAGATCGTGAAAAAAGGAAGGGCACGCTCCGCAGATTTGGAGATGAACCAGCTCATGGCGGCAACGCAACCAGTGTGCCGACGCACGTCCTTGATCCATTTGGATGCCTCAATCTGCTCGATGGCCTTGATCTTATCTGGGTTTGCTTCAATCCCGCACTAGGACACAAAGAACTCGAGAAGCTTGCCGGACAGGACACCGAAGACACACTTCTCAGGGTTCAATTTGAAGTTGATCTTGCGCAGGTTCCCAAATGTTTCCTCCAGATCTTGCACAAGTGTTTGTTTGTCCTTGGTTTTGACCACTATGTCATCCATATAAGCTTCCATATTTCAATGCAGCTGGGGTTCAAAACCAATTTGGACTGCTCTTGCAAAGGTTGACCCAGCACTCTTCAACCGAAAGGCATCCATAAAAAGCAATATGTACCACATGGGGTGATGAATGTTGTCTTTTCCTCGTCTTCTTCTTAGGAGCCATGGCGATGAAGAACAGCTAGGTCAACTGCTAGACCAAATCCTCACGATTGCGCCCCCCTACCTGGCGCGCCAAAGATGTCGGTGGGAAACGACACCTATGGGATCACTGGGATCCCTTCTACGGTTGCGGGGCGCGGGGATCGTGAGAAGAGCGGGACTAGTAGGCAACACAAGGGGGATTTACCCAGGTTCGGGCCGCAAATATGCGTAAAACCCTACGATCCTACTTTGGTGGATGTATTTAGTGTTCTTGAGCTCTCAAACTAGCTCCAGGTGCTCCGAGGTTCGAAAGAGCCGAATCCTTTCCCAGTGTGTCATGGGCTTCCTTTTATAGGCGAAAGGGGCTGTCGTAGTGGCACACAGGAGGTGGAAAGTGCTATGGCATTGCGAGCTTATCGCTGGTATTCTAGGATAAAGCGCATTTAATGCGAGGCTTAGGTGTCCCTTCGCTTTATCGGGGATGGGGGCGAGGCCCATCCCGTCCGTCGCCGCTCCTCTTCGCTTCAACACGCGCCCTGGCCAGCGATGCATGCGGTGCCATGTAGGCAGGCAGGCAGCTGAGGTGGCGCGATGGTGGAGCCTCCACGAAGAGATGCATGTTGCCACATAGGTGCCTGCCCAGCTGGCTGGGTAGGCAGCTGCATGCGAACGGCGGCGAAGACTTGGCTCGCTTGGTGAGGGTCTTGCCGGGTGGCCCGACAAGGATCTTGCCGGGGGTCTTGTGGGTTTCTTCGGTGAGGATAGTTGCCTTCCTATCCTCATTTGATCTTGAGCATTCTATGTCTTCACAAAGATCTGCATGCCACCACGGAGGTGCCTCCCGAGCCTTGTCCCAATGCATTTGTCTAGCGTTGGTGGGCTCAAAGGTGGCTCGCTCGGCTGGTGGGGGCGGTCTCACCCGGCAAGGGTCTTGCCGGGGCCGCTGAGGCTCCCCCGGCAAGAGTCCTTGCCGGGGAAACCTGCTCCGTCCATCTGATCTTCGTGGCCTTGGTTCTTGTCCTTGCTTTGTTTTCCTTGTGGCTTCGGCTTCTCTCCGGCTTCCCCTTCCTGCCCTATTATGTGTGGCCGTGGCGGGAGGCTCTGACTGCCCGTGCACAAGTAAATGGGTCAAAAGCAGGGCCCCTACTTTTGTACACCGACAGCTTTTGATTATTTTTACTTGCCTCAAAGAAAACTTTCTGCTGAACGTAGGGAATATGAGATGAGTTTTCAAGATCTATCTTATTATTATGGCACTACTTAGATCTATCCTCGCTTTTATGCCTAGCTAGAGGCGTTAAACGATAGCGCTAGTTGGGAGGCAACCCAATTTAATTTGTGTTTTTTGTTTTGTTTCTGTTTAGTAATAAATTTTGCATCTACCTTCTGTTTAGATGTGTTTTTATGTTTTAATTAGTGTTTGTGCTAAGTAGAACCTATAGGATAACCTACGGTGATAGTTAATTTGATTCTGCTGAAAAACAGAAACTTTGCACACACGAAATTAGTTTTGTTACATCACAGAAACGTTATTCTGCGTTGATTCTTTTTTCTTTAGATCAATAGACAAATTTTCCAGGACTTCCTATTTTGCTAGGATTTTTAGAGTTCCTGAAGTATTCGTGGGTTACAGATTGCTACAGACTATTCTGTTTTTGACAGATTCTGCCCTTCGTGTGTTGTTTGCTTATTTTGATGCATCTATGGCTAGTATTAAGTGGTATGAACCATAGAGAACTTGAAATACAGTAGGTTTAACACCAATATAAATAAATAATGAGTTCATTACAGTACCTTATGTGGTGGTTTTGCTTTCTTTCAATAACGGAGCTTATGAGATTTCCTGTTGAGTTTTGTGTTGTGAAGTTTTCAAGTTTTGGATAAAGATTTGATGGACTATGAAGTAAGGAGTGGCAAGAGCCTAAGCTTGGGGATGCCAATGGCACCCCAAGATATTCAACAATAGCCAAAAGCCTAAGCTTGGGTATGCCCCGGGAAGGCATCCCTTCTTTCGTCTTCGTTCATTGGTAACTTTACTTGGAGCTATATTTTTATTCGCCACATGATATGGTTTTGCTTGGAGCGTCTTGTATGATATTAGTCTTTGCTTTTTAGTTTACCACAATCATCTTTGTTGTACTCTATGGGGAGAAGCCCACTTGATTATAATTTACTAGAATACTCTATGTGCTTCACTTATATTTTTTAGAGCACGACGGTGGCTTAATTTTGAAGAAATTGTTGATCTCTCATGCTTCACTTATATTATTTTGAGAGTCTTTTAGAACAGCATGGTATTTGCTATGGTTATAAATTTGGTCCTAGAATGATGAGCATCCAAGTTGGGTATAATAAAAACTATCATAGAAAGTGCATAAAACACTAGGATCAATTTGATGCTTGATAATTGTTTTGAGATATAGAGGTAGTAATGTTAGAGTCATGCTAGTGGGTAATTATGAAATTGAGAAATACTTGTGTTGAAGTTGGCAAGTCCCGTAGCATGCACGTATGGTAAAAGTTGTGTGACAAATTTGTTGCATGAGGTGCTCTTTTAATTGTCTTCCTTATGAGTGGAGGTCGGGATCGCGCAATGGTTAACTCCTACCAACCCTTCCCCTAGGAGCATGCATAGTAGTACTTTGCTTCGAGGGCAAGTAGACTTTTGCAATAAGTATATGAGTTTTTTATGACTAATGTGAGTCCATGGCTATACGCACACTCACCCTTCCACTTTGCTAGCCTCTATTATACCGCGCAACTTTCGCCGGTATCATGCACCCATTATTTACGTTCCTCAAAACAGCCACCATACCTACCTATTATGGCATTTCCATAGCCATTCCAAGATAAATTGCCATGCAACTTTCCACTGTTCCGCTATTATGACACGCTCCATCATTGTCATATTTTTCTTTGCATGATCATGTAGTTGACATCGTAATTGTGGCAAAGCCACCTTCGTAACTTTCATACATGTCGCTCTTGATTCATTGCATATCCCGGTACACCGCCGGAGGCATTCATATAGAGTCATATCTTGTTGTAGTTTTGAGTTGTCATTTTTTGAGTTGTAAATCAATAAAAGTGTGATGATCTTCATTATTAGAGCATTGTCCTAGTGAGGAAAGGATGATGGAGACTATGATTCCCCCACATGTCGGGATGAGACTTCGGACTTTATAAAAAAAGAGAAAGAAAAAAGAGAAAGAAAAAAAGAGAAAGGCCAAAGAAAAAAAAGAGAAAAGAAAAAAGGAAGAAAAAATAAAATGAGAGAAAAAGAGAGAAGGGACAATGCTACTATCCTTTTTTACCACACTTGTGCTTCAAAGTAGCACCATGATCTTCATGATAGAGAGTCTCCTAGGTTGTCACTTTCATATACTAAGTGGGAATTTTTCATTATAGAACTTGGCTTGTATATTCCATTGATGGGCTTCCTCAAAATTCCCTAGGTCTTCGTGAGCAAGCAAGTTGGATGCACTCCCACTTAGTTTCTTTTGTTGAGCTTTCATATATTTATAGCTCTAGTGCATCCGTTGCATGGCAATCCCTACTCACTCACATTTATATCTATTGATGGGCATCTCCATAGCCCGTTGATACGCCTAGTTGATGTGAAACTATCTTCTCCCTTTTTGTCCTCACAACCACCACCATATACCATCATAGTGCTATGTCCATGGCTTGCGCTCATGTATTGCGTAAGAGTTGAAAAAGCTGAAGCGCGTTAAAAAGTATGAACCAATTGCTTGGCTGAAACCGGGGTTGTGCATGATGGGAGTATTTTGTGTAATGAAAATGAAGCATGGCCTAACTATATGATTTTGTAGGGATAAGCTTTCTTTGGCTATGCTATTTTGATAGGACATGATTATTTGTTAGTATGCTTCGAGGCATTATTATTTTTTATGTTTTATAAGATTTTACATTGAATCATTTGGATCTGAACAATCATGCCACAATAAAGGAAATTACAATGAGAAATATGCTAGGTAGCATTCCACATCAAAAATTCTGTTTTTATCATTTACCTACTCGAGGACGAGCAGGAATTAAGCTTGGGGATGCTTGATACATCTCCAACGTATCTATAATTTTTGATTGTTCCATGCTATTATATTACCTGTTTTGGATGTTGATGGGCTTTACTTTACACATTTATATCATTTTTCGGACTAACCAACTAACTGGAGGCCCAACCCGTATTGCTGTTTTTTTGCCTATTTTAGTGTTTCGAAGAAAAGGAATATCAAACGGAGTCCACACAGAATGAAACCTTCGGGAGCGTGATTTTTGGAACAAACGTGATCCAGAGGACTTAGAGTGCAAGTCAAGAAGCAGCCGAGGCGGCCACGAGGGTGGAGGGGGCGCCCACCCGTACAGGGCGGTCCCCCCTATCTTGTGGGCCCCTCGGGCGGCCACCGACGTACTTCTTCCTCCTATATATACCCACGTACCCCGAAAACATCAGGGGAGCCAACGAAAAAATATTTCCACCACCGTAACCTTCCGTATCCGCGAGATCCCATCTTGGAGCCTTCGCTGGCGCTCCGTCGGAGGGGGAATCGACTATGGAGGGCTTCTACATCAACACCATAGCCCCTCTGATGAGTTGTGAGTACTTTACCACAGACCATCGGGTCCATAGTTATTAGCTAGATGGCTTCTTCTCTCTTTTTGGATCTCAATACCATGTTCTCCTCAGTCTTCTTGGAGATCTATTCGGTATAACTCTTTTTGCGGTGTGTTTGTCGAGATCCGATGAATTGTGGGTTTATGATCAAGTTTATCTATGAGAAATATTTGAATCTCCTCTGAATTCTTTTATGTATGATTAAGTTATCTTTGCAAGTCTCTTCGAATTATCAGTTTGGTTTGGCCTACTAGATTGATCTTTCTTGCAATGGGAGAAGTGCTTAGCTTTGGGTTCAATCTTGCGGTGTCCTTTCTAAGTGACAGCAGGGGCAGCAAGACACGTATTGTATTGTTGCCATCGAGGATAAAAAATGGGGTTTATATCATATTGCATGAGTTTATCCCTCTAAATCATGTCATCTTTCTTAATGCACTACTCTATTCTTTATGAACTTAATACTCTAGATGCATGCCAGATAGCGGTCGATGTGTGGAGTAATAGTAGTAGATGCAGGCAGGAGTCGGTCTACTTGTCACGGACGTGATGCCTATATACATGATCATGCCTAGATAATCTCATAATTATTCTCTTTTCTATCAATTGCTCAACAGTAATTTGTTCACCCACCGTAATACTTACGCTATCTTGAGAGAAGCCACTAGTGAAACCTATGGCCCCTGGGTCTATCTTTTATCATATAAGCTTTCAATCTACTTTTATTTGCATCTTCACTTTTCCAGTCTATTTTTATAAAGTACCAAACATATATTTATCTTATCGTACTATATCTATCAGATCTCACTTTCGCAAGTGGCCGTGAAGGGATTAACAACCCCTTTATTGCGTTGGTTGCGAGTTCTTTGTTTGTTTGTGTAGGTGCGTGGGACTTTTGAGGAGCCTCCTACTGGATTGATACCTTGGTTCTCAAAAACCGAGGGAAATACTTACGCTACTATTGCTGCATCACCCTTTCCTCTTCAAGGAAAACCAACGCAAGCTCAAGACGTAGCACTTACGCGTTAAGGTTCGTCGGCTACAGTCCACAGCCAGTGTGTCAAGCACACTAGCTCGCTCCCCAAATATCATTTCACTGTTCAATCGTCGACGGTGAAAGATGGGGACATGGACCCGCGTCCAGAGGGCAACTTCGGCGGCCCACACTGGCAAGAGCGCGGCTGCAGCCACCAGGCGCGTGCTCACATGCTTCGTGAGGGCTACCGGAATCTGCGACTGGGCGGCCAAGACAGCCCAAACGGCCGTTGTTGGTTCTCAGGCAGCGGCAGCAACATCTACCTCGGGGATAGCAACTGGCGAGAGTGGCACAACAGTTGTTTGTTCCACAGCGAACAAAGAGTTGGCAATCGCCGAGAGCGTTCGAGCAGCCGTCTGTTCCTGCGTGGCATTCCTTGCCACGACGGAGCTCGCCAAAGCCCAGATGGCAGCCGCCCACGCCCAGCTCCTGGTGGCCTTTTCCAAAGAGATGTCAGACGCAGATGGCGCCGAGTATGGTGCGATGGATTCCATGGAGCCCCTTCCCCAATCAACCGTCGGGAGCGAGCTAGACATGGAGGAGGCGGCTGAGATCGACGAGCACCAGCCGCAGTAGTACTCTCTATTTTTTAATTAAGATCGTCGTTCTTTAATTTGTTAGAGGAATGTTTAGGCCAGCTAGCTCTGTTTAATTGCTGAACTTGCTTGATTAAGAAGTGTGCGTGTGATGTAGTCTCCTTTGTGTACCCAAATTATGTAATGACGTGGATGAGCACTGTAACCAGGGAAATTGGAACCAAAAATTTTGACGTTCAAACTTATCACACACGGGTTAAGCTATCTGAATCGTTTGTGATGTTCACATATCGTACACAATTCTGAATAAGGGACCATGTCTGATGACACTTTGCGCGCCAGCATTTTTGCTAAACCAATTCCAAATTTTTGGCTTCCGTGAAAATATCTACTTCCCCGCCCCCTCCCCCTTATCAAAAGCCACATTTCCCCTATTTCCGCCTTCCTTTCCAAGTTCAAACCTTCCCTCCTTGCTTGCAGCGCCGCCCCCCTCGCCGGCGACCCTCCTTCACGCTGCTCGGTCACGCCTATCCAGGCAGGTAATCCACACCCGACCCACATCCTCCTCCTCCTTCCACATCCCACATGCCCCGAATGCCGGCGCGAGCATGACACCTTCCACCGAAATCACCGATCCCTCCAACAAATAAGAGCCGCCCTAAGCCATGGTGCACGCAGTATAGGTAGGATCTCAAGGAACATTTGGCAGCGGAGAAGCAAATTGCGACCACACGCGCAGATGAGGTCGTGATGGCTGCCAGTCGTTCCGACCCCTAGATCTTGGAGGAGCACCTTGCCATTTGCTAGCTACGCCGGTTAAGCATGCTCGGTTTACCCGTTGCGTGTGCTTCTCCTACCTTTCCTTAACAAATTCTAGTGAATTGTGCTATCTACTTTTACCATGAAATCTGTTGCTCTAGTGTACATGTTCTATATGTCGTGCAATATGGTGCTCACTTATTAAGTGTTTGGTTAATTAGTTGTCATGTTCAGTTAACTGTTTGGTTCAATTCTGCAAATGTGATGTTCAATTCTTCAGGGTGCAATTCTGTATTGTCTTCCATGTGAGAAATAAATCAAAATTTTCCTTACAAAATACATGAGAAACAAATCCAATTGCTATATTTCCAAGTTGTCAAGCATTCTTAGTTTGGTTAACTATTTGATCTTCTAGTATGTTATACATTATGCAATGAGGTGCTCAGTTAATGTTTGGTTCATTTGTTGTGGTGTTTAGTTAACTGTTTGGTTTCATTCTGCAATGCGATGCTCAATTGTTATGGGTGCATTCTGTTATTGTATAACATGTGAGAAATAAATTGAATTTCGCTATACTAAGTACATGAGAAACAAATACAATTGCTATATTTCCAAGTTGTTAAGCATGCTTGGTTTGGTTAACTGTCCGATCTTCTATTAGGAGTATGTTATATTGTGCAATGTGATGCTCAGTTAATGTTTGGTTCATTTGTTGACTTCTTGGTTCAATTCTGCAATGCAATGTCCAATTGTCGTGGGTAGACTTTTGTATTGTTGTGCATGTGAGGAATAATCGAATTTGGCTACACTTAATACATGGGAAACATATACAATTGCTATATTTCCTAGTTCTTAATGATGCTTGGTTTGGATAAATGGGTTTTCCATGTGGCTTGAATTAGTCTGATGAATCTGCAGTGCGCTTATTTTTCATCAACATATTTTACTAATAGCATGCGGACCCTCACTTAACCTGATCACTAACTACCTTATATGTGTTGCAGGGAAGCAATGGGAATCACTGAGGTTTACAATCGAGGTTTGCACATGCATGGTCCTTTGTCTAATAGCACATTATTGTGCAATTGCAGGAACCCTTCTAATACTTAGGTTTTAAACAATCTGGTCTTGCACATGTAGGTCCTGCTGTCAGAGGTTTTGACCCATTGTTCGACCCTTTTTGCATATGGGTAAATGAATTTTCCATGAATATCAATCAAGTAAAGAAACTCAGAAAGATTGTTAGGATAAAGAATTTAGCAACAAAAAACAACAAGATATTTGTCTGCACAATGAAGAAGTCATCAGTTCACTACAGGATGGTACTAACTATTATAACATGTTTTTTATTCCTTTGCCCCATTTCCAATATAGAGAAGATATTCATGCACATCCTTGTTTTCAGGCCTTTCCAAAAAAGTTCACTAATTATTACCTCTCAAACCACCTGTATGGACATGAGGCAAGGAAGGTATTCATACAATACCCACGGTTAAATATTGAAGTGTTCCTGAAGAGGGCGAAGGATGGACGGTCAATCATCCACAGACACTGGCCTAAAGTTCCAAAGACCTTCAACATCAATGAAGGCTCAATATTCGCCTTCCGCTTCACTAATTTTCCCGATGAGATGCATCTGTGTATGTACCATCTATGATGCTAATTTCGAAAGGTTCTACATGTTGCATGTGAAACTTGGTGCTGGTGCAGTTGTCTAATGGGGTAGCTGAGTGCTGAAGTTATATCATGTTGTACTCTGATGTATTTCAATTATGAAATACTGCTTCCTTAATATGGGAATGAAATATATTATGTGTTTAATATGAATGTCAATTAGATTAATAAATGGATTATTAATAATAGGCCAATTAGCCTGCTAATGGCGAATTAGCCTGCTAATTGGTTTTGCTATTGCAAATGGTTATTGAGAAAATATCGTGGGCGGACCTATGGAAACGCACACAGTTGTAGGAATAAACCGTGTTGGATCGATGAGTAATCACACATGACATTCTCTTCAAAAATGTTTGCATTAGGCCACCTTCCACAAACGTTTACCGCATAAAAGCTGTGTGTGATGGATAGCCTTTGCCACACAGTTTCTTCTACGCATCGTGTGTGATGCATTCAATAATGCAAACGATAATTTTTTTAATATTGTGTGCGATGGGAACGCTATCACAAACGATTTAACCGGAAAAATTGTGTGTGATGTACCAACAAACGGAAATGTTTTCCTTGCAGCGACTGTGTGGGGTGTATATATGAACGAAAATGTTTCGCGGGGACTGACTGTGTGGGATGTACTTACGACCAGAAATGATTTCACATGTAGAATTGTATTTTTTAGCACTACTGTACGTATAACCGTATTTGCTCGCTCGCCGGTCGCACACGACCCCATTTTGCCGAGCGTGTGTGCCAGGAGGGCATATCCCCGACGGTTTGTGAGTCGTGTGGGAAGGACCCCCCTATCGCCCACACTCACTAGATGACGGTTCCAAATGCCGTCGCGGGAAGGGGTTAAAAACCGTTTAACCGACGTGTACCACTGATTACTATGTTTAAGTTTGCACTTATCTTCATTGAAGTACCTCCATGAAAGATGATGTGATCACGTGAATTACCGAAGGAAGTGTGCATCAATCCATGCAAAGGTCGGTTTTTTACCCTTTTTTAAACATCAATTTGCCAAAATTTGAGCAGGCTAGCCCAAAGGAAATATATCTATGGGTTGAATCTCTTGATCTAATTCAACCATGGGTGCAGTGTTAGGAAAATACAACTTATATAGAGTATATAATCATAAATATCCATAGACCACTAGTAGAAAACAGTGCTTTGGTTCGGGCCTGGCCAGCCCATTAGTCCTGGTTCTTCACGAACCGGGACCCATGGGGGGCATTAGACCCGGTTCATGAGCCCAAGGGGCCGGCCGGGGCCTCGTGGGCATTGGTCCCGGTTCGTCTGGATCCATTTGTCCCGGTTCTAGGCACGAACCGGGACCAATGGGCCGTGCTCCTGGCCCACAGCCATTGGTACCGGTTTGTGCCTTGAACCGGTATAGAAGGGTGAATTTAGTCCCGGTTTTTGCAATGAACCGGGACAAATAATTTGCCTATATATACCCATCGCCGCGACAGAGCACTCCACAGTGCTCTGTTTTTTCTGGCCGGCGAGGGGAGGGCATTTGGGTGCTCTAGCTCACCTTCTATGCACATGAGGTGTTCAATGAAATGCCCGAGCCACACTAGTTAAGCTTTCTCCTCTCGAAGCTCGACCTCAGAGCTCCATTTTCCCCGAGATTTGTCTAGATTTAGCGGTCCGTCATGCCCCGTCCCCGTTTTCACAGTCGTTGATCGCCCGCGCCAATCTCGTCGCCGGCACCACCGTGGCGAGCCTCTTGTTCTTATCTTCTTTATGATTTTCTAACTTTAGATAGATACTTGTTTGATTTTCTTACTTTAGATAGATACTTGTCTGATTTTCTTACTTTTGACACACATAATTATATATAATGCACGCAGATGAACCGGCAATGGATGTATGGTGACAGACACACCTCCGAGTACATTAAGGGCGTGCATAATTTTCTTGATGTGGCTGAGGTAAACAAGCAGAATGGTTTTATGTGTTGTCCATGCCCTAAATGTGGGAATACGAAGTCTTACTCTGACCGGAAAATCCTTCACACCCACCTGCTTTACAAGGATTTCATGCCACACTATAATGTTTGGACGAGGCACGGACAAATAGGGGTTATGATGGAAGACGATGAAGAATAAGAGGACGATGCCAACTATGTGCCCCCTGAATACGGTGATGCTGCAACGGGGGGGGGGGGAGCTACTGAAGATCAAGAGGAACCAGACGATGTGCCCGATGATGCTGCAACGGGGGAAGCTGCTGAAGATCAAGTGGAATTAGACGATATGCCCGATGATGATGATCTCCGCCGGGTCATTGTCGATTGAAGGACGCAATGCGAAGGTCAAAAGGAGAAGCTGAAGTTCGATCGCATGTTAGAGGATCACAAAAAAGGGTTGTACCCCAATTGCGAAGATGGCAACACAAAGATGGGTACCGTACTGGAATTGCTGCAGTGGAAGGCAGAGAATGTTGTGCCTGACAAAGGATTTGTGAAGCTACTGAAAATATTGAAGAAGAAGCTTCCAAAGGATAATGAATTGCCCGATAGTACGTACGCAGCAAAGAAGGTCGTATGCCCTCTAGGATTGGAGGTCTAGAAGATACATGCATGCCCTAATAACTACATCCTCTACCGCGGTGCGTACGAGGATTTGAACACATGCCCAGTATGGGGTGCATTGCGGTATAAGATCAGACGAGATGACCCTGGTGATGTTGACGGCAAGCCCCGCAGGAAGAGGGTTCCTCCGAAGGTGATGTGGTATGCTCCTATAATACCACGGTTGAAACGACTATTCGAAAACAAAGAGCATGCCAAGTTGATGCGATGGCACAGTGAGGACCGTAAGAAATACGGGAAGTTGAGAGCACCCGCTGACGGGTCATAGTGGAGAAAAATTGAGAGGGAGTACTGGGCTGAGTTTGCACGTGACCTAAGGAATGTATGGTTTGGTTTAAGCGTGGATGGCATTAATCCTTTCGGGGAGCAGAGCAGCAATCACAGCACTTGGCCTGTGACTCTATGTATGTATAACCTTCCTCCTTGGACGTGCATGAAGCAGAAGTTCATTATGATGCCAGTTCTCATCCAAGGCCCTAAGCAACCTAGCAACGACATTGATGTGTACCTAAGGCTATTAGTTGAAGAACTTTTATAGCTGTGGAATGGAAACGGTGTATGTGTGTGGGATGAGCACAGACAGGAGGAATTTAACCTGCATGCTTTGCTTTTTGTAACCATCAACGATTGGCCCGCTCTCAGTAAACTTTCAGGACAGACAAACAAGGGATACCATGCATGCACGCACTATTTAGCTGACACCGAAAGTATATAACTGGACAAATGCAGGAAGAATGTGTACCTGGGCCATCGTCGATTTCTTCCGACCAACCATCAATGTCGAAAGAAAGGCAAGCATTTCAAAGGCGAGGCAGATCACCGGAAGAAGCCCGCCATGCGTAGCGGTGATCACGTACTTGCTATGGTCAATGATTTAGACGTAATCTTTGGAAAGGTTCCCGGCGGACTAGCTATTTCGAGTGACACTGAGGGACACACACCCATGTGGAAGAAGAAATCTATATTTTGGGACCTACCCTACTGGAAAGACCTAGAGGTCCGCTCTTTGATCGACGTGATGCACGTGACGAAGAACCTTTGCGTGAACCTGCTAGGCTTCTTTGGCGTGTATGGGAAGACAAAAGATACAGCTGAGGCACGGGAGGACCTGCAACGTTTGCACGAAAAAGACGACATGCCTCCAAAGCATTATGAATGTCCTGCCAGCTATGCTCTTACCAAAGATGAGAAGGAAATCTTCTTTGAATGCCTGCTTAGTATGAAGGTCCCGACTGGCTTTTCATCAAATAAAAAGGGAATAATAAATATGCCAGAGAAAAATTTCCAGAACCTAAAGTCTCATGACTGCCACGTGATTATGACGCAACTGCTTCCGGTTACATTGAGGGGGCTTCTACCGGAAAATGTCCGATTAGACATTGTGAAGCTATGTGTATTCCTCAATGCAATCTCTCAGAAGGTGATCGATCTAGAAATCATACCAAGGCTAAGGAGTGATGCGGTGCAATGTATTGTCAGTTTCGAGCTAGTGTTCCCACCATCCTTCTTCAATATCATGACGCACATTCTAGTTCATCTAGTTGTCGTGATTGTCATTCTAGGCCCCGTATTTCTACACAATATGTACCCCTTTGAGAGGTTCATGGGAGTCCTAAAGAAATATGTCCGTAACCGCGCTAGGCCAGAAGGAAGCATCTCCATGGGCCATCAAACAGAGGATGTCATTGGGTTTTGTGTTGACTTCATTCCTGGCCTTAAAAAGATAGGTCTCTCTGAATCGCGGTATGGAGGGAGACTGACTGGAAAAGGCACGCTTGGAGGGGACTCAATAATATGCAGGGACAGATATTCTTGGTCTCAAGCACACTACACAGTTCTACAAAACTCTACCTTGGTGACTCCGTATGTCGATGAACACAAGAACAGTCTGCGCTACAAATACCCAGAGCAGTGCGACGACTGGATTACATGTGAACACATCAGGACTTTCAGCAATTGGTTGGAAACACGTCTCAAATGTTACAACACTATTTGTGATGAGAAGTACTCGTTGTCCAGGGGACCATCTTCGACTGTATTGACTTACAAAGGATATGAGATAAATGAGAATACATTTTACACGATCGCCCAAGATCAAAAGAGCACAAACCAAAACAGCAGTGTCTGCTTTGATGCGGCAACCGAGAGGGAAAAGGACACATATTATGGTTACATAGTGGACATATGGGAACTTGATTACAGAGTAGATTTTAAGTTCCCTTTGTTTAAATGCAAATGGATCAATCTGTTAGGAGGCGGGGTACAGATAGACCCATAGTACGGAATGACAACAGTGGATTTGAACAATCTTGGGTACATTAACGAACCGTTCGTCCTAGCCAATGATGTGGCACAGGTTATCTATGTGAAGGACGTGTCTACCAAACCGAGAAAAGAAAAGATAAGGAAGCGAATACATCATATGATGAGCCAAAGCACCACATAGTTCTTTCAGGAAAAAGGGACATCGTGGGAGTGGAGGGCAAGACAGACATGTCTGAAGATTATGAAAAGTTTCATGAAATTCCTCACTTCAAAGTCAAGGCTAACCAAGCATCCTGATAAATGATGAAGAATATCCATGGTTACGGCGCAATAAGGAAAGGACACAAGCGAAGAAAAAGTGAATACTTTCTCCACAACTATTATGATGATACCATGCCAACTTTCAACCTTTTCGTAGCTCATTTGAAATGCCTGTTGTAACAGACAAGTTTCTGTATGAAATCCTGATACTTCGAATGAGATTGTCTGTTCTGTACATGAAGTGCATCCAGTTTTTGCCATAACCCCCTCAACTTTCTTGCACATGCTATGTGGGTGAAATGATGATACCATGCCAACTTTCAACATTTTCAGAGTTCATTTGAACTGCTTTTCAATTTCAGGGTCTTGTAGCTCAAAATAATCAATAAATGCATGAATAATAACAAATGAAGTCAGAAAGGGTTGAAAATTGATGATGTGGCTTTGAATGGTTCATTTTGAACACACGGAAAGTCAGGAGTTCAAATAAGTTTTAAAAAATGAAATCCCTTTGTAACAGACGAGTTTCCATATGAAATCCTGATACTTCGAAAGAGATTGTCCATTTTGTACACAAAGTGCATCCAGTTTTTTCCGTAACCCTCTCAACTTTCTTGCACATGCTATGTGGATGAAATGATGATACCATGCCAACTTTCAACCTTTTCAGAGTTCATTTGAACTGCTTTCCAATTCCAGGGTCTTAAAGCGCAAAATAATCAATAAATGCATGCAAAATAACAAATGAAGTCAGAAAGGGTTGAAAATTGATGATGTGGCTTTGAATGGTGCATTTTGAACACACAAAGAGCCAGGAGTTCAAATAAGTTAAAAAAATGAAATCCCTTTGTAACAGACGAGTTTCCATATGAAATCCTAATACTTCGAAAGAGATTGTCCGTTTTGTACACGAAGTGCATCAAGTTTTTGCCGTAACCCTCTAAACTTTCTTGCACATGCTATGTGGATGAAATGATGATACCATGCCAACTTTCTACCTTTTCGGAGTTCATTTGAACTACTTTTCAATTTCAGGGTCCTATAGCTCAAAATAATCAGTAAATGCATGAAAAATAACAAATGAAGTCAGAAAGGGTTGAAAATTGATGATGTAAGTAGAAACCAAATAAAATAAAATAAACTTTAATAAAATATATAAGTAGAAACTAAATAAAATAAAATAAAATAAACTTTAATAACATAAATAAAATTTATGGACCTAAAATTACCAAAGTATTTTTTTGTTCAAAACATTATAAGCAAAAAGATTTTTTTTGAAATAAATCAAATAACAATAGTAAATATTTTGTTGTAAGTAGAAACAAAATAAAATAAATAGAGCAAAAAAGAAAATAAAAAACTGGGAAAAATTAAAAAAAATGCGATCTACTAGGCCACCATGGCCTGAATACGACTAGAAACCCATCCATGGGCTAGGATTCAGGCCCGCATAAGGCCCAGCAGGCCCTCAGGCATAGCAGTGGGAGATTAGGCCTAGAGGCTTGCAGTTGAGAGGAGCTCAATGGAGCTGGCGGGGCAGGGCTTATAAACCGGTCCTGCCACTCCTCGGCTACTAAGGTGAGACTAAACATCCCACTGCACCACGACTTTGGCAACATGACATTGGTCCCAGTTGATGCCACGAACCGGGACCAATGCACACCTTTGTCCCGGTTCATGGCACTAACCGGTACCAACGCCCCCCTCTTTAGTCTCGGTTGGTGCCACCAACCAGGACCAAAGCCCCTTTGGTCCCGGTTGGTGGTACCAACCGGGACCAAAGCCTTTGCTATATAAGCCAGCACTTAGGAAATTTTCAGATTTCCATCGCCAGTTGCCCCAACGCGCCGACCTCCTCGATGCTGCCAGGCTGCCCCGCCACCGTCGCCGTCGCCCGTGCCCACGCCGACGCCGTCCGCCGCCCCCGAGCCCACACCGACGCCATTCGCCGCCCACGCCGCCGCCCTCCGTCGCCCCCGAGCGCGCCCAGCCAC